>NC_068323.1:26169125-26296806 GCF_025860055.1 Xyrauchen texanus
CCCCTCCATGTTCATGTGTCTTGTTTTCATTGTCTTGTTATCTCGTTTATTAGTTCAGACTTGTGATTGGTTATCTTGATAATGTGTTCTCCCAAGTCCATGTATTTATACCCTCATGTTTGCCATTGTCCTTGTCTAGTATTGTTAATGTAACTTTGTTGTTTTAAGTTAACATCAAGTTAAGTTACATCAAGATTTAGTCAAGTCATGTTTTGTTTGTGTCAAGTCTAGTTTAGTCAAGTTCATGTTTATGTTTCACGTTTCTAGTTAGGGTATTTGGATCTCACTTTTGTTTAATAAACTGCAATTGGGTTTGTCACTCCATCGTCATCATCTTCATCATTGTCCTTGCCATCAGCATCATTACAGAATACTTGACCTCACAATGGACCCAGGATTTCAGCTTCTGAACCTCTGTCAGGGTAATCGTCTCCTGGAGAACTATGTGATGGACTTTTGCTCTCTGGCCAGCCAAGTGGACTTTAATGAGGTTGCCCTCAAAGACATTTTTTGCTTTGAACTGATTGAGGCTATCACACCCTTGATGCCTGGCAGTCACAGTCCCCTCCATCTGGCCCAATATATAGACCTCGCCCTGCAGATCGGTGGTTCCACGTTCACTATGGGAAGGAGGACACCGAGCCAGAGTTCCACGACATGATGTGTGCATTGAGTTCACGACAACAGAGGTCACAGCCATGCCTCAGCCTGCTCCATGCCATGTCACAGCCAGGCCTCAGCCAACAGTTGTAAACTACAACAACAGCAACTAAATGTGTGCATTGTGAGTTCTGCACAAGAGGAATAAAAAACAAAATGACGACATGGACAAAGATTCAGAAACAAGTATTTCTCCTGATCAACAACAAAAGGGTCTCAAGCATCAACATGGAGGTGTAAATGCAGCAGTGACACGCTTGATGACACAGATTACAACCGCTATGAACTGTAACCAGCCCAAAGATGTAGAGATGAAACTTGCTACTTTGGATGAGGCTGTTATGTGGTTTCATAAGATTTATTACATGTACCATAAAACAATAGAAGATTATGATGATGACCTTGATGCTTCTAAGGGCTATTTAACATCAGTCCTACGTGATGTTCAAGACTTGCAGCACACAGTCTTGAGCTGGCCTGAGGACTTTAAACCATCAATGGAGGATCCAAATATAGAATCTTCAGATGCACTTGTTTTCCAAGAGGAAGTGTTAATGCTTGATGAAGCTGTTAAACATCCAATGTTTTCTGACCAACTATCTACCCAGCTTCAAGGGTTACAAAAACTAAGACAGAAACAAATGAAAGAGTTTTCCATGCTTATAGTACAACAGGAAGAACGCCTGTGTGCAGAGTTTAAATTACAACTTCAGCATGCCGAATTGGAAATGGATGGATTGAAAAGCTTACTGAGACGCTGAGTTAACAACAATAAATAAAGACTTTTCAACTCCTGTCACAGGTAACCCATCCCTTAACTTCAGTCCATCACTCTCAGCAGTGAACAAGAATTATTTATGCCAACTACTAGAGCTGTCAAGGCAACAATATCAGTCACACATCGATGATATACACCAACCCCCTGTTGACATCATCAAGTTCGATGGAGAACCCTTAAAGTACTGGCAGTTTATGAGATTGTTCTCCTCTGTGATTGATAAAGAGACAGTGCCAGATCAAGAGAAGCTCACTCGACTGCATCAGTACACTGTCGGCCAAGCTAGAGATGCTATCTCACATTGCTTGTACAACCCCAATTCTAGCCTGGGCTATGCAGAAGCCATGGCTATTCTGAAGAGACATTTTGGCAATCCACATGCAATTTCACAAGCATGGGTTGACAAGGTTCTTAATTACAAAGACATTAAAGACAACAAGCAGTTGCAAAGCTTTGCGGACATTCTGTGCATCTGCAGAGACACTTTAAAGGCAATGAAGTGTGAGGAAGAGCTGAATGGTGGATGCACTTTGCTACAAATTGTGGAAAAGCTACCTGAAGACATAAAGAATAGATGGCTCACAAAAAACTACGAGATCGTCAAGTCTGGGCATTTGCCAAAGTTGGATGACATAGTCAGTTGTTGAATCAGAAGCTGCTAAGAGGGCAGATCCTATCATTGGGAATCTTATTAGCCCTGCCAGTCGAAATTCTCCAGCAAGTTCTAAATCAAGTACTAAGTCAAGTTTCAGTAAGAAAAGGCAGACTTTCACAACCGTGTCAGTTACTAAACAATCCACCACATCGTCCATGCCAAAGACAACATCAACATTTAAGTGTCCAAATTGCACTGAAGGGCACTTTCTGAAACGGTGTCAATCCTTTAGGGCTCTTTCTGTTCAAGAGGGTTTGACCTTTGTTCAGCAAAAGCAACTCTGCCTGAACTGTATCATGAAAGGACATCGCAGCACAGTCTGTACTCGCAGCTGGGTATGCAAGGTGCCTGGATGTGGAAAAAACACAACAGTTGGCTGCACTCTGCCATTGTAGCTTCTAACAATGACTACAGACAATCTAATAGCCAATCTACTGGAGATGAGCCAGCTGCTGAACCGCCACAAGCCATTAAAGCACATGCCACCAGAAAGTGCAGTGAAAAGAAGATTGCACTTCGAAACTGGATGATCCAGAGCATGTGAAAAATGAATCATTGTCAATAGTTTACAGGCAAGTTGTGAATATATGGATCAAGCAAGCAGTCACTACACACTACCAATCCCTTTCCAGGAACATAACCCGCAACTACCCAGTAACTATGCAATGGCTAAACATCGGCTGGACCTTCTAGGAAGGCGGCTGAAGAAGGACCAAAAAATTTCCCCCTGCTGGAAAAGTTTGCTGCAGGTATCTGTGACTCTCTGCAGAAATGCTATGCATTAGAGGTTGTTGACATCAGCAGAGATGATGGTTGTGTGTGGTACCTGCCACATCACCTGGTACTACATCCATGTAAGCTGGGAAAACCCACTAGTTGCTTGATAGCCACCCAGCTCCATCACTTTTCGCACACCCTCGATACTGACTACTTTATCAATGACTTACAGCGATTTATCGCTAGGAGAGGCCCAGCCACGGAGATACGATCGGATAATGTGTAGCGCAGCCACATAAGGGATGAATATTTATATCGCTGTTAATTACCCTAATTATGCTTGTAAGACAGCTGTTATGTTTTAACTATTCTTCCTGTGTTTATTGCCAAGATAAGTGTTTGAGATCCCATTTTACTCACGCGAGAGTTCTGTCGCGTAGCTCCAAGGAATTCCCAGTGACGTCACTCCAAATCAGCTGGGTGACTTTTTCTTCCGTTTAAATGGAGCCAGGAAACCGGCGTTCGAGAGCGACACGTTTATGCTCAAGGGGATTTGTGATCGATTGCGCGAAATCCTCCACCATAGGCTGTTACAGACTGTGAACAGAAAGACACTGTGGGATTATCTTTTTTGTTGATTTTTCACCTTTGGATTTCGTCACAGAACAGCGCTGCTTCACATCGAGCTCACGGACATAACATAACCACCGGTGAGGCCGATTCAACATACACACATAAACAGGACATTGTACGGGACTCCTATAGTCATTCCATCTACTTTTCATTTATTTTATTTTTTTGCACATTTGTATATATATATGTATGGATTCACTTTGATGTTTTTTCTTCTACTTATTGTAAATACACCTTGGGTCTAAATCGAGTTGTTGTCTTCATAGTTTTTTTTATATAAACTTCATCACCCTACAAACTTAGGGTCAAGACCGTATTTTATTTGTGTACCATCTCCTATAAATCTAGGCTGAGCGTTACATATTGGTGGCCCGTACGGGGACCCTTTATTGTTATTACTGTGTTTGTTTGGGGTGGGGTTTTTTCTTTCTCTCTCTCTATCTCTCTTTTTTCAATTTACAAAATGGATGTGACAAATGTTGATTTGGTGGAAGTTCCTAATAAGAATATTGATAACCCTGTTAAATCTGGAAATGTTCAAAATGATGTTGAACAAACAGAGGTGGATTTTACCACAGGTTCATTTGTAACCAGGCGTAATCCGCCTGAAGAAATAACTTCAATGATTAGTTAATTATACATGTCTGACACTGAACAATCTGATGATGATGATGATGATGATGATGATGAAGGTAGCATACTTAATATAGGCATGGTACAATTGATGCATACTGACTTGACTCAATGTAAAGGTAATTTATTGGCTCTAAATAAAAAATTACAAACTTTGGAACAAGATTTCAAACAGTCAATGGACAGTACATTGAATAGGGAAGCAAGCTTTAGGCAAGCCGTGGACTCTAGCTTGGCAGGGTTGGAGGATTACTTCGTTAAGGCACTGGAAAAATTAGAAAAGGCTGTAACAAATTGTTTTTTGAGGAGAGATGCAAAATGGGAAAGTCAAATGAGAAAAATGAGGCTCACTAGCACTCCCACACTCTCCAGATTACAGGCCTACTCACCAGATTCCTCCCATTTTTCCACTGTCCGTCAACCACTGACCCCAGCGCTAGTATCTAGAGAGAAAATTCCCACTCATAAATCGATCAATGATACTTATGTTGTTCAACCTCAAGTGCTTGCTCACCATCCTAATGTGCTTACCTCCTCTGTAGTGGCAGGTGCATCCTCATTCTGTGCCCGACCTCCTATCCGCATCGAGTTCCCCTCTTTCGGAGACTCCTGTGAGACGGCAGAGGTGCTCAACTTCATCGAGCAATGTGAGAACTTCCTGGAGATCCGGCCCCTTCCCTGTGCTGAACTACTAGGAACCTTGAGTACGGTACTGAAGGGACCCGCTCTGAGCTGGTGGAAGGCAGAGAAGGTCAAGGTAACGGATTGGAGATCCTTCAAAAGGGCATTCGTGGCTGATTTTCTTCCAGATGATTACCTCTCAGAAGTGGAGGAAAAGCTGAGGACGATGGTTCAGCAGCCACGACAACGCCTGAGGGACTTTGCATATGACTACCGGGCCTTATGTCTGAAATGGAAGCCAGAGATCTCTGAAGAGGAGCTAGTGAATCGTATACTGAACAACATCAACCCCAGAGTCGCCGGGTGTATGAGAGGAACAGTCAACTCTGTTGAACACCTGGTGAAAATCGGATCCATGGTGGAAAAGGACTACATGGGAGCTAAAGACTATTGGCAACGCCTGAGGGACTTTGACAACGCCTGAGGGACTTTGCATATGACTACCAGGCCTTATGTCTGAAATGAAAGCCAGAGATCTCTGAAGAGGAGCTAGTGAATCGTATACTGAACAACATCAGCCCCAGAGTTGCCGGGTGTATGAGAGGAACAGTCAACTCTGTTGAACACCTGGTGAAAATCGGATCCATGGTGGAAAAGGACTACATGGGAGCTAAAGACTATTGGCAGAAAGTGGGAACTCAGAGCAGCAAAGAAAAGACCAACAAGAAATCTGCTGAACGTACCTTCAACAAAAATCTGGCCAGAGTAACACTAGCTCAACCCCATCCAGTGTCATCTCTCCTTGTGGTGCCTGTAAGGGTAAATGGCAAAGAAGTGAAGGCAGTGTTAGACACAGGTAGCACTTACACTTTAATGCAAGAAAACCTGTGGAAACAGTTGAGAGGTGAGATTCCATCAGTTGTTACCTTCAGCCCACAGCGGTTCATTATGGCAGACGGAACAATTCACCAGTCCAGAGACCTGCAAAGGATTAGGTTTCAATGGCATGACCACGAATGCAGTATGGATACTTACATCCTAAAAGACACTCACCTCGCCTTTCCTCTTATTGCTGGTCTGGATTTCCTGAGGGCCACGGGAGCAGTCCTGGAAGTGGGACGAGGCAGGTATGGGTTAAGGTCTGACAAAGGATACACCTATTACCCTTTCTTGCCATCACAGATTCCAACAGGTCCAGCCAACCCGTCTGGTCCAGTTCTTTCTCATATGGCTACAAAGCTGAATTTATACTATGCCTTACCCACAACTGGTAGACTTCCCGAACTCATGTCTGTTTCCACTGAGATCACTGCGTGGGACTCTGACAATCAGGAGGAGTTAATGAAGTTGATCTCTGCCTGGCCACACACCACTTCAAACACCCTGGGTAAGACATCAATAGTACAACACAAAATCACATTATCGGATGACATACCTCTCAAATCCCGAGCATACAGAGTTTCTCCTCTTAAGAAGCAGATCATTGAGGAGCAAGTAGATCAGATGCTACGAGATGATATCATTGAACCATCCTTCTCGCCTTGGTCTTCACCTGTAGTCCTGGTCCCCAAACCTGATGGCGCTTACAGGTTCTGCGTGGATTACAGGAAGCTGAACAGCAAGACAGTACCAGACGCTTACCCAATGCCATTGATTCACGACATCCTTGAATCCCTGGAAGGAGCTTCCTGGTTTAGTTCCTTGGATCTGCAGTCTGGGTACTGGCAAGTGGAAATGGATGACCAGAGTAAGGAGAAAACTGCTTTTATCTCAACCAAGGGGCTATTTCAATTCAAATCGATGCCGTATGGGCTCAGAAATGCCGCTGCTACCTTCCAACAGTTGATGGAGAGAGTACTGTTGGAGTGGTGGTGGCGTAGTGGCTAAAGCACAGGGCTGTTAATCAGAAGGTCACAGGTTCTAACCCCATGGCCACCACCATTGTGTCCTTGAGCAAGACACTTAACTCCAGGTTGTTCCGGGGGGATTGTCCCTGTAATAATTGCACTGTAAGTCGCTTTGGATAAAAGCGTCTGCCAAATGCATAAATGTAAATGTAATGTACTGTCTGATCTGAGGGGGACAATTTGTTTTGTCAAGTCAAGTCAAGTGGTTTTTATTGTCGTTTCAACCATATACAGTTAGTACAGTACACAGCAAAATGAGACAACGTTCCTCCAGAACCGTGGTGCTACATAAAAACAACAAAGGACCAACACAGGACCACATGAGACAACACAACGAAATAAAATACCTATATAAAAAACCTATATATACCTATATAAAGTGCACGTGCAAACATGTGCAAAAAGTACAGGACAGTACAACAAATTTCTGACAATGAACAGGACAATAGACAGTGCAGCGCCGACCAGTACTCAGTAGTGCAAAAAGATGACAGTTTCTAAAAATGTAAACATAACATACTATGAGATAGTGTTCTATGCACATAGCAGTTATTGAGGTAGCAGACAGTTATAAAGTGACAGTAATTAAAGTGCAACTCAGGACACGTGTGTGTCAAACCAGTCTCTGAGTATTGAGGAGTCTGATGGCTTGGGGGAAGAAGCTGTTACACAGTCTGGCCGTGAGGGCCTGAATGCTTCGGTACCTCTTGCCAGATGGGAGGAGGGTAAAGAGTTTGTGTGAGGGGTGTGTGGGGTCGTCCACAATGCTGGTTGCTTTGCAGATACAGTGTTTTTTGTAAATGTCTTTGATGGAGGGAAGAGAGACCCCAATGATCTTCTCAGCTGTCCTCACTATCCTCTGCAGGGCTTTGCGGTCCGAAACGGTGCAAGTCCCAAACCAGGCAGTGATGCAGCTGCTCAGGATGCTCTCAATAGTCCCTCTATAGAATGTAGTGAGGATGGGGGGTGGGAGATGTGCTTTCCTCAGCCTTCGAAGAAAGTAGAGACGCTGCTGGGCTTTCTTGGTGATAGAGCTGGTGTTGAGGGACCAGGTGAGGTTCTCCGCCAAGTGAACACCAAGGAATTTGGTGCTTTTGATGATCTCCACAGAGGAGCCGTCGATGTTCAGCGGAGTGTGTTCACCTTGTACTCTCCTAAAGTCAACAACCATCTCTTTTGTTTTGTCGACATTCAGGGACAGGTTGTTGGCTCTACACCAGTTCGTCAGCCACTGCACCTCCTCTCTGTGTGCTGACTCGTCGTTCTTGCTGATGAGACCCACCACGGTCGTGTCATCGGTGAACTTGATGATGTGATTCGAGCTGTGCATTGCTGCACAGTCGTGAGTCAGCAGAGTGAACAGCAGTGGACTGAGCACACAGCCCTGGGGGGCCCCAGTGCTCAGTGTGGTGGTGGTGGAGATGCTGTTCCCGATCCGGACTGACTGAGGTCTCCCAGTCAGGAAGTCCAGGATCCAGTTGCAGAGGGAGGTGTCCAGGCCCAGCAGGTTCAGCTTTCCAATCAGGTGCTGGGGAATGATTGTGTTGAATGCTGAGCTGAAATCTATGAACAGCAATCGAACGTATGAGTCCTTATTGTCTAGGTGGGTGAGGGCCAGATGGAGGGTTGTGGTGATGGCATCGTCCGTTGAACGGTTTGAACGATACGCAAACTGCAGTGGGTCTAGTGAGGGGGGCAGCTGGGTCTTAATCTGCCTCATGACGAGCCTCTCAAAGCACTTCATGATGATGGGTGTAAGTGCGACGGGACGGTAGTCGTTGAGGCAGGACACTGAAGACTTCTTTGGCATGGGAATGATGGTGGTGGCCTTGAAGCACGTTGGAACGACGGCGCTGCTCAGAGAGATGTTGAAGATGTCAGTAAGAACATCTGCTAGCTGGTCTGCACATCCTCTGAGCACTCTGCCAGGAATGTTGTCTGGTCCAGCAGCCTTCCGTGGGTTGACTCTACGTAGAGTTTTCCTCACATCTGCCGTGGTAAGACAGAGCACCTTGTTGTTGGGAGGAGGGGTGGACTTCCTCGCCATCACGTCGTTCTGCACTTCAAACCGAGCGTAGAAGTCGTTCAGCGCATCTGGAAGGGAGGCATCTTTGTCACAGGCAACTGATGTTGTCCTGTAGTTGGTGATGGCCTGGATGCCCTGCCACATGCCGCGTGTCACCGCTGTCCTGGAAGTGACTGTGGATTCTCTGGGCGTGTGCGCGCTTTTCCTCTCTGATTGCCCGTGACAGTTTGGCCCTAGCTGTTCTTAGGGCTGCCTTATCGCCTGCTTGAAGGCGGAGTCTCGGGACCTCAGCAGCGTGCGCACCTCCGCAGTCATCCACGGCTTCTGGTTGGAGCGTGTGGTGATGGTCTTGGAGAAAGTGACATCATCAATGCACTTGCTGATGTAGCTGGTCACTGATGCTGTGTATTCCTCCAAGTTGGTAGAATCACCATATGTTGCAACATCCCTGAACATGTGCCAGTCAGTACACTCAAAACAGTCCTGAAGAGCAGAGATGGCTCCTGCTGGCCAGGTTTTCACCTGCTTCTGAAGCGGTTTTGTGCGTCTGACGAGCGGTTTGTGTATATTGACGACATAATAATCTATTCCAAGTCACTAGAACAACACATTCAACATTTCAACATGGTTCTACATAGACTTACCCAAGCCAACCTGACGCTGAACATGAAGAAATGCCACTTCTTCAAGCGTCAGCTCAAATTCCTCGGCCATACAGTCTCTGAGAGGGGAGTGGACATTGACCAAGAGAAGACCAGGGCCGTTGCAGAGTATCCCCCACCGCAAGATCTGAAAGCCTTGCAACGATTTCTGGGACTGGCGGGGTGGTATCATAAGTTTATTGCCCACTTCGCTGACATTGCTGCTCCATTGAACCACCTAAAAAAGAATGGAGTTAAGTGGGAATGGACCCCAGAGTGTCAAGCTAGCATGGAAGAACTAAAACAAGCTTTGCAAAATTCACCGGTCCTAATACAACCTGATATTAACCAACCCTTCCAGGTTCATACCGACGCAAGTGAGGTAGGACTGGGAGCCCTCCTCACTCAGCATTCAGAGGAGGGAGAAAAGGTGGTAGCCTATGCATCTCGGACCCTAACTGGAGCAGAGAAAAATTACAGCACTTCTGAAAAGCAATGTCTAGCAGTGGTTTGGGCGGTTGAAAAGTGGAGACATTACCTGGAGGGAAGACCCTTCGACGTCTTCACGGACCATGCGGCTCTCGTCTGGGCATTCAACTGCCCTAAAACATCCTCACGCCTTACCCGCTGGACACTCCGCCTGCAACAGTTCAGTTTTCAAGTTCATCACAGGAAAGGTTGCCTCAATCAGGGACCTGACGCATTGTCCCGGGTCCTGGAGAAACCTATTGCTGATGATGCTCCTTGTCTGATCACGTCTTCACACAATGCATCTACATTACCTCACTCTCTGGAAGAAATAATAAAAGCTCAAGGTTTGGATGATACCATCTCTCACCTGCAGTCTAACATGAACCCTCGAACAGTCAAAGACCAACCCATCACCTTTGAAGACCTCCAAGGGGTGTGGTACCACAGAGTTCCTATGAAAAATCAAGGAGTGAAATATCAACTGGTAGTACCACAATCCTTAACATCTGATTTCATGCATTACTATCATGATAATCCACTTGGAGGGCATCTTGGACGGTTGAAAACTCTGCTGAAGATCCTAGACGTGGCATGGTGGCCGTCCGTCCGGAAGGACGTCTGCCAATACATTAAAACCTGTGAGATATGCCAGAAATACAAGCCCAGCAATACCAAACCATCGGGACTGATGCAGAGCACATTGATCACAGAACCTGGACACACGTTAGGGGTGGACCTTATGGGACCCTTCCCCAACAGTAAAAAACAGAACACGTACCTCCTTGTCATTGTGGATTATTTCACAAAGTGGGTAGAAATGTTCCCACTCAGAGACAGTAAGACCCAGAAAATAGTGAAGATTCTGCGGGAGGAGATATTCACTGCTGGGGGTACCCAAATACCTGGTGTCCGATAGGGGCCCCCAATTCACTTCCAGCCTTCTGGGCGATCTGTGCAAAACATGGGGATGTGTTCAGAAACTCACCACGAGTTATCACCCACAGGCAAACCTAACAGAGAGGATCAACCGAACCGTAAAAACTATGATTGCTGCCTATGTGGGACAACAACATCAGTCCTGGGACCAGTGGCTACCTGAATTCCGCTATGCCATTAACACCGCCCAGCAAGAAACCACAGGAAAGTCTCCTACAGAGCTCATGCTGGGTAGGCAAATTCTAGGACCACTGGAACATCTTATCCACCGACCACCTTCACCAGATCAAGCTGCTTATTCCCTGGTAGAACAACAAAACATCATGATGGAGGAAGTGAGGAACAGAATGAGGATGTGCCAAGCCAAACAAGCTAGGTATTATAATAACCGTAGGAAAAATGCGCAGTTTCAAACGGGTGACCTAGTTTGGATTAAAACTCATCCTCTCTCTAGTTCCTCAAACAAATTCTCTGCCAAGCTAGCGCCCAAGTGGGAGGGTCCAGCTGAAATAAAAAGTAAAACCGGGCCAATAAATTACACTGTGTGCTGGGGCAACCCACAAAGAACAGATATATTAAATGTGGTAAACCTGAAGCGCTATTATGGACGCTCTCCTCCTATGCCGCTGGGGATTATGTAGCGCAGCCACATAAGGGATGAATATTTATATCGCTGTTAATTACCCTAATTATGCTTGTAAGACAGCTGTTATGTTCTAACTATTCTTCCTGTGTTTATTGCCAAGATAAGTGTTTGAGATCCCATTTTACTCACGCGAGAGTTCTGTCGCGTAGCTCCAAGGAATTCCCAGTGACGTCACTCCAAATCAGCTGGGTGACTTTTTCTTCCGTTTAAATGGAGCCGGGAAACCGGCGTTCGAGAGCGACACGTTTATGCTCAAGGGGATTTGTGATCGATCGCGCAAAAACCTCCACCATAGGCTGTTACAGACTGTGAACAGAAAGACACTGTGGGATTATCTTTTTTGTTGATTTTTCACCTTTGGATTTCGTCACAGAACAGCGCTGCTTCACATCGAGCTCACGGACATAACATAACCACCGGTGAGGCCGATTCAACACACACACATAAACAGGACATTGTACGGGACTCCTATAGTCATTCCATCTACTTTTCATTTATTATTTATTTTTTTGCTTTCTTATTTGTCTTTTTGTACATTTGTATATATATATGTATGGATTCACTTTGATGTTTTTTCTTCTAGGTACTTATTGTAAATACACCTTGGGTCTAAATCGAGTTGTTGTCTTCATAGTTTTTTTTATATAAACTTCATCACCCTACAAACTTAGGGTCAAGACCGTATTTTATTTGTGTACCATCTCCTATAAATCTAGGCTGAGCGTTACAAATGGGACTCATTTTCTTGGGATTACGAGAGATGCGGAAAGCCTTGAATGATAGCGTAGATGGCACCAGGTGCAATATCTGGCTCAAAATGGCTGCAACCAAAGAGAAATCTTCAAGTAGGAGATCTTTTGCTTATTCTGCATGAAAACACACTACACATTCACTGGCCGCTAGGTCTGCTTACTCAAGTCTATCCAGGTGCAGACAGAATTGTGCGTACTGTGGAAGTGAAAACACAGGCAGGGGTCTTCATCCGTCCTGCAGGAAAAATCTGCCTCCTGGAAGCCAGTCTTGTCAGTTGAATTACTTTAATTGAGCTTTCCTAAGAGACATCACCATTAATTTGCTTGAATGACCTGTTTTTTGGGTCATTGGTGCCCCTTTAAGGATGTTAATTTCTGTGGGTTCATGTGATCGCCTAGAAAAAGGCACAAAAAAAAGGGAAAACTTGGGGAGAAAGCCATGTTGTTCTTGTGTTGAGACTTGTTAAATTTCTGTAACAATTGCAGATGAAATTATGACTTAAAATGATCTATTCCCAGCATGGTTAGTAATACTTCTGTTGTTGTAAGTTGTTACCTTTTACCCCAGCGGCGCTCTCAGCAGCTGTGTGCAACAGTTCGTTTAGTTCATGTTCGTATAAATGATGAGTTGGACCGGATTATCCCAAACATTTTTCCCGGACTTCATTACCCATAAAACACTCCGTTAGAACTACAAAAACCACAGTCTTACAATCTTAAAGTAATAGTTCTCCCCTCCACAACAAGTATATTGATGGTTCTGGATGTATGTCTGTGTAGATCGCTATTTGCGATTATTTTTGCGCATCGCCTAAACGCCTAATGTTATACACTTGTTTTTTGATGTTTGTGTAGACATCTACTTTTTTATATTACCTGTTGAAATATTCTTTCAATATATGTTGCATTTGGTTGGTAAACAAAGTTTAAAGACATATTTGTAATACAGAGACTGTTTCTCCGTATTGATGGTTGTATCACATTTGTGATAATGTTTCATGCAAATATGTGATATTTTGCATTGTAGGGGATATCATTGATTTATAAGCAAATACTTTAGTGTTTATCATCTAAAAGCTGATGTTATAATTTTGTATAGATTTATTTGGTACAATACTGGAAATTCATTTTGAATTGTTTTATTTTACAGTTTGACCACATAAATGTGCACATAAATACTCAAAACTACACGTAAACTACAACAACAGCAACTAAATATGTGCATTGTTTGTTCTGCACAAGAGGAATAAAAGTCAAAATCCAAGTTAATGTTATAATTTCATGGGTAACAACAGAGAAGTTCAAAACAGAATGATTCAGTACAAAACAAAAAAATCTTAGAACAGTTCATTTAAATTAGATTAGGCCTAGATTAGATTCAACTTTATTGTCATTGTGCAAAATACAAGTGCAGAGCCAATGAAACAGTACAGTTCAGCACAGAACAGTTCCATTAATTCAGTACAGTTCAGTTCAGAATACAATGAAACAGTTCAGTACCTGTAAAAAACAGAATAGTTCAGCACAAAACAGTCCTGAAGAAATCAGTTCATTCTGTAATTATTGCCAAAGATTAGGGTTGGCCTGTTGCTCTAGCCATAGGATTGACATATGCTTGACTGGCTGTGCCCTCCATATTATATGGTCATGCATGATTAACATGCATGATTTACTTGCTTACAAAAGAGATGGTGAGAACTACAATTGACCTTTGGTCTGAAGTTAGGCTATAAACAGACAGATATCGAATAATTTCAGTGTCAGTGTCATTTCACTACTAAAACCATGACCATGCATCATATCCTTCTGATTATTGGAATAATTGTTTTATCATGCTTTAATGGAGGTTTGACCATTAATCCCAATAAGTACTTTTCCAAATGTTTCTATTATTCTTTTTTTCTCTCCAAACAAAGAAATGAAGTGTAAAAGAATAAATGTATTTAAAGAGGAGGTGGAGAGAGGACTGGGTAGCTCAGCAAGTAGACTAACCCCCCTGGAGTTGCAAGTTCGAATCCAGGACATGCTGAGTGACTCCAGCCAGGTCTCCTAAGCAACTGTAAGCCCGTTTATCGGTCCAATGGCGGTCTCCAATAATACGGGTGAAGGTCTTGCGTTACTGTCTTTCTTTGTACGCAACACAACAAGATTAAATGAAATACATTTTCTCTTATGTATTACCTCGTTATTTCATCTGACTCCATAAATGAAAAAGGTTTTTAATGATATCTGAGCATCATTAAAAGTGAGCGAATGTTTGATTATTCTTTTGAACTCCTTTAATTATATTTTACCTGTTTAGATTAGGAAACTATGTCGCTTTGAGGTCCTCGCGTGTTTTTCTCTACACCGCGGGTCTCACGATCACAAGCGGCCAGTATTGGATCATCAAACAGAGGTAATTGCTATATACGGTCACATTCACGCTCACTCAATCAAAGATACTTCAGTATAGCCCCCATGGAATTGCATACATTTGAATTTAACTTAACCTTTTCTTCAGTAGAGGTCACGGCCACTATTACAGATGTAAGTTGACCAACATAACTTCTCTTGTAATAGCTTTGGATTGGCCATGCGTGGTTTCCCACGTACACTTATCTGGAGAAACATCAAATCAAAACAGAGGTAAGACACACCCGAATTTAGATTGGTCCAGCAGCATTTGCTGTTCTAAACGGAAATTCCCTTTTTGTCTTTGTCAAGTACACTTGAATTGATGCCAAATATTAGTCGTCACTAATCTGACGCAGACTTGCGGTAACATACGAATCCTTTAATCTGTTTGGGAAACACAATGTCAGAGTCAGTCAGAATAAAATCAAATGTTGACAATTTATTGACCAGGTAACATAATCAATTCATCAATTCCAATTAGACAGTGATAAGTCAAAGTTAGACATTTTATCAAAACATAAGAAATTCGAATTGCAATCACCTGATATAAATTCCACACAGTAAACTGTGTGGAATCGTCTGACTACAGAGAACCCTGAGCAATGTGTCACATCTCCTTAAATACATAGATAATTCAATATGCTTACCAAATGGTGGTGTCTGTCATTATAATTAGATTTTGGTCCCCTGTTGAGGGGGTTCCTGTAGATTTAAATACAGGAGGTATGGAGGATCTGGGGGAGGGCACACCTTTAAGGGGCACACCACAGTTCTCATATTTTATTACTTCTTTTTGCTTTTCATTATGGCTGGGAGGATGAGACCAGTTTACCAGGCGCACTGAGACACTTTAAATGATACCAAACATGTTATAGTTACTTTTTTGTACACACTTCACATTGCATAGGTTTTTAGTGAGCTTTAAGTGAGGAGGAGGAGTGAGATGAAGAGACTTTAGAAGGGAGGTGTTAGCTGCACAGTTTGTTGCATCTCGGATGTTGCTGTTAGAGAGTTCAGATGTTAATTCTCATGAGAGCCTTTTGTTTTCTCGAGGAGTAGCCCAGACTCACTGGCACCCGCCTTACACAACCAAATTGGCTCGGTTGTTAGGGAGGGTAGAGTCACATGGGGTAACCTCTTCGTCGTTGCTATAATGCAGTTCACTCTTGTGCAAGGCGTGCGGTGAGTTTTGCGTGAATGCCGTGGAGAATAGCCTGCACACATGCTATGTCTCCATGGTAATGCGCTCAACAAGCCACATGATAAAATGCATGGACTAACGGTCTCTCAGACGCGGAAACAACCGCAGATTTGTCCTCCGCCAACACGAGCACTTAGAGCACATTGGGGATTGGGCATTCCAATTTGGGGAGAAAATTAAAAAAAAAAAATTTAAAAAGAGGAGGACCCAAAGTTCTGGAATGTTAAAGTGAAACAGGCTCTGAATACGGCACTCTCTATGAAGCCCAACATGCATCGTGCTGAAAATCTCATCCTCTTCCTCAGAGATGGTGATGTGGGTGGTGGTGGCGTAGTGGCTAAAGCACAGGGCTGTTAATCAGAAGGTCACAGGTTCTAACCCCACGGCCACCACCATTGTGTCCTTGAGCAAGGCACTTAACTCCAGGTTGCTCTGGGGGGATTGTCCCTGTAATAAGTGCACTGTAAGTCGCTTTGGATAAAAGCGTCTGCCAAATGCATAAATGTAAATGATGTACTGTTATTTTGCAGTGTGGTGGGCCTCTAATTATTTTTATGACATATTTTTTCTATTTAATCTAATTCCTCTTTATGCACATTGTATTCATTTTCCATCCCAGCATGTAACGATATTGTGGAATAATCTTGCATTATATCTATTTGCTTATAATAAAACTTACCAATGGATAATAACAAAATATACATTTGCCTAAATATACAATTTTATTTGAAGTGATGAACAAAGTTTTAAATAAATACACTTATTTTGTGAATCTGTGCACATGTGTGCTTTAGAGTTGCATAACATATTGTTCTTGACCTGTGATAAGGCATGGGAATTAGCACTACAACCAGGATCCTGAAGGGACAGATGAATGGACAGACAGGAGAAATCATCGTCCTGGCCATGGACACATCTCCTCATCTCGCTCTGTCCAAGGTACACAAAACTATCTCTGTTCGTCAGTATGTGGAGTGTGAAGTAAACCAAGCAGAACGATACAATTTAGTTTCTTTATTGTTCAGTACAGAACAGTTCAGTTACTAGGGTTGCCACCATGGACCTGTAAAATTCCTGGATACCTTAATCAATAATAACAACAACAAAAGTAACAGCATTTAACTAACTATTCAGCAACAAATAAGAAGATGTAAAATTGTGTTGAAGGTATTCTGAGTGAAGCTTAAATGAATTGTCCTTTAATACAGTTCATCTACATTAATCATATGAGAGGAGAGGACGGTTTATGATAGCTTTATATATTTTTTTTTATTTCAATTTAAAAGTACTTTATTGGCATGATTGTGTTTATATACAATATTGCCAAAGCATTAATACACAAAACAGATAATGAAAAGACAAATAATAATAATAAAATGGTAACAAATAGCAATAAAGATAGAATTAAAATAAGGTGCCAGGTAATGAATCAAATAAAATAAAAACTATAATAACAATATACACTATACAATATAAAATAAAATAAGCATTTAACATGACATTATAAACATAAGAGAATAAAAGTACTGTGAATTAAGTACATTAAGGCAGTAATTGGTTTCTAATGAGGTGCAGCTCAAAAATGAATTTAGCTGCAACTGATGCATGATTGTCCTCCCCCAGTAACACCTGCATCTGATCAGTTTCTGCCAAACTGGAAAACTGTGGCATGAGGTTTGAGAGTTTGTGGAGGTATTTCGCTCTCACCTCTGTAAATTTCTCACAGTGAAGGAGAAAGTGTGTCTCTGTCTCAACCTCACCCATGTCACAGTGAGCACAGACCTGTTCTTCCTTTGGAAGCCATGTTTGTCTGTGTCGGCCTTTTTCTATGGCCAGACTGTGATCACTGAATCTGTATTTGGTGAGGATCCATCTCTGTTTTGGATCTCTTTCAGTGTGCAGATATTCTGCCAGATTATATGTTCTGTTTAGGGACCAATAACATTCCAATTTGCTTTGGTTTTTACTTTCATTTTCCCAATGGTCCAAATATGATTTATTTTATGATTTGGTTTATTCTGGTTTGGTTTAGTTCAGCAGTGCTGGTCTGAAACTGGTGTTTGTTAGTTGTTAGTGGGTTTGTGAGTTTCAGAGCCAGCTGACAAAGGGGACTGGTTTTAGGCTTCAACTCTTGGGTTTTAAGGACTTCATGTTGCAGTGTGTTAGGGGAACTTGAATTTAAGTGTGTCCAAAATTTGAGGGATCGTTTTTCAATATGTATAATAAGGGGGTATCTGCCTAGTTCGGCCCGGCATGCATTAGTATGTGTTCTTCTCTGAACTCTTAGAATGTTTCTACAGAATTCTGCATGCAGGGATTCTATGGGGTGTTTGTCCCGTCTCGAGTAATCTGCCAGAGAGAGTGGACCCCAAACCTCACATCCGTACAGAGCAATAGGCATTATAATACTATCAAAGATTTTACACCAGATTGTTACAGGAATGTCAACTTGGGTAAATTTGCCCTTAATAGCATAGAATGCTCTTCTAGCTTTCTCTTTTAGTGCATTCACTGGCAGACCAAAACCCCCTGAAGCACTCATTTTTAGACCGAGGTAGTCGTAGTTTCGGGTGTGTTCTATTGTAGTGTTTCCCAGAGTGAATGTGTATCTGGTGTCCTGTAATCTGGCTTTTTTTCTGGAAAATCATAATTTTAGTTTTTTTCAGATTGACTGTCAGGGCCCAGTTCTGACAGTAGTTCTCCAGCAGGTCCAGGTGCACAGGTAGCCATTGTGCAGTAGCTGACATCAGCACCAGATCATCTGCATAGAGAAGAAATTTAACTTCAGAATGTTGTTGCAGATTGTTCCAGTAGCACTGCTAACTCATTAATGTAAGTGTTGAACAGAGTTGGACTCAAACTGACTCCTCGCCCTTGAGTGAAAAATTCTGTTCTTTTATTGCCAATTTTAACTGCACACCTGTTGTCTGAATACATAGATTTGATAGTGTTGTACATTTTACCCCAATGCCGGATTGTAGAATTTTATAATATAGACCATCATGCCAGATGGGATCGAATGCTTTTTTAAAATCAACAAAGCATGCATAAAGTTTGCCTTTGCTTTTTTGATGCACGTGCTGGTTGACTATCGTGTGTAGCGTGTGAATGTGGTCGGTGGTGCGGTGGTTTGGTAGGAATCCAATCTGACTCTTACTTAAGACATTGTGCTTGGTAAGGAAGGCCTGTATCCGGGCGTTCAGGATACGGCAGAAAGTCTTCCACAGATTGCTGCTCACACAAATGTCTCGGTAGTTATTGGGGTCGAATTTGTCTCCACTCTTATATAATGGGTGTATTACCCATACTCCAGGTGTCATGAAAATAGCCAGATTGCAGAAAGCAGATTGAAGAGTTTTAACAAGGCCTCTTGCAGTACTGCTGGACTGTGCTTCAGCATTTCTGTTCTAATGTTGTCTAAACCACATGCCTTTTTGGGTTTTAGTTTCTTAAGTGCATCTGCCAATTCTTCTCTGCTAATCTGATTGTCTAAAGGGTTTTTGTTATTTTTTTATTGTAGATTCCAATTGTCTGCTTTTCTGGTCAGGTGTGAGATTTTCTGGAGAAATGTCTTTGAATAAGTTTTTAAAATAGTCTTTCCATAATTCTCCATTCTGTATGGCTATGTCCTGGCTGTGTTGTTTATTCAGACTGTTCCATTTTTCCCAGAACTGATTATTATTAATTGAGTCTTCAATTTCATTAAGAGTGTGGTTTAGGTGTTGTTGCTTTTTGTGGCGTATTGTATTTTTATAATCCCTGAGTGCTTCACAATAATTTTGTCTGGTATCAGATTTGTGTGGCTCTCTGTGTTTTTGGTTAGAGATCTGTCTGAGTAGTTTTCTTTTAATTTTACATTCTTTATCAAACCAAATTTCATCTCCAGATTTAAGTTTAGTTTTCTTGTTTGTACAGAGTAAATTTGCTTTGACTGACCTTTGATAAATGTAATTTATTTGTTGTACATATGTTTCTTGCAGAATAATGATGTCCTGGTTATAAATGTTTTTCAGAAAGTCTTGGCCCCTAAGATTGTGGAGTAGGGGCCTTGAATATTCCAAGAGCTTATAGTGAAGGAAGTCATAATGAAATAAAGTGAGGTGTTTTGGTGGTCCAGATGGCTTACCCCAGTATTCTACAGATGAGATGTAGAAGATGTTTCACCTCTGTAATATCTGAGGAGTCTGTGTGTATTTTGCCCTTCACTACGTCAGCATAAGTGAGCTGCTGTGATTGTGGAAAGGGCTGTGCTGTTCTGTCCAGTGCATCCTGTTGTTGTGTGTGAGGGTCCATGTTTGTAGGTTTACTGGAGCTGGGCTGAGAGTTTGGTTGGGCTTCAGTGTGTTGTGGTCTGGTTGGTTGCTCTCTTCTTATTGGAGTGTGTCTGGTTTTTGGGCCCCTTTGTGTAATTGAAAGTTGGTTGCCACGATGACTGTTGGAACTTGTAAGCCGATGTTGTGAGGGTGCAGATTGGGAATTTCTGCAGAGTAATGAATTTTTTAGGTTTTTAGCAAAGACTCTTACACTCTCCTGGCATAGGTGCACATGGTTATATAAATCCTCAGTCATTAGACTTGGGTGGTAGGCAATGTTGATGGCCGTAAGGCTGGAACATGCAGTTGTTATCCTCTGGTTGATGCTATTGATCAGGTTGGCAGGGTAGTCCTTCCTATGTAGCAGGGTTGAGATGGTGATGTTGGCCTGCAGGAATTCCCTGCGAGCCTTCTTAGCCACTCTTATGACACTATCTGCAACTCTTTCCCTCTGGGTATAGAGGTCGTTGGTTCCTGTGTGGATGATAATGTTCTGTGGGTTGTGCAGAGCGGCCTGACAGAGGATTTGGAGTGCGCTGTTTGTTGTGGGGCACCAGAATTTGCCAACCGTGTGTTTAGGGAAGAGCTTTCAGTGGTGCAAGAACTTACCATTTGAGTCTATAAGAATGGCTGTTTTTGGTGGTTGTAGTTTCTGGATTTGAGGTTTCCGAGAGTGCTATGTGAGGGTGTGGTGAGGGGTTTGTGTTTGAGGAGGACTGCGCTGAGCTGGCTGTGTGACAGTACTGTCACTGGTCTCCTGACTGTTCTCTGTAGCTGGTTGCTCCTTGTCTGTCTGTGAGTCTGTGGATGAGCAACTGAAATGCACTGTATCGGTGGTTCTGTTTACGTCTTCCAGTTTTTCATTAATGCTATGAATAAGTGTGTCTTTTTCCATCAGTTCTTTTCTCAGTTCAGACACTTTTTCATTTAAATTATTGTTGTCTTTTAGGAGATTTTTTATTTTCATCTCCAGCAGTCCTATTGTGGTGTGGTATTTTTCTTTGAAAGCCTTTAACTCCTCTCTTAGATGTTGAGAAGAGTCCGTTTCTTGGAGTTTGATTTCTTTGAATTCGGTGAGTTCCATTTCCAGTTGGGAAAGGCACTCCTGAATGCACTGAATAGAAACTGTTGATCTTGGTGTGTGTGGGTAGAGAGGGGCAGTTTGTGTTCGTGATGGTGAAGCTGTGACCTCCTCTGCTGCTGTTGTTGGGGGGAGAGAAGACTTTTCCTTCTCAGCTAGGACTTTTAGTTCAGCAAAGTGTCTCTCAAATTGCTCAAGTCTGTTCTCGGTGCCCTGGACCATTACAGTGCCATTGTGCTACAGGTTGATGTTGAACTTTGGCATAGTGTCCAGATACAGTTGTCTCATGGCTCTGTTTCCACCCATTTTTAAGTCTTTAAAATTGGAGCAGAGTGCTGAGTGCCAGGCATTTGGGCACTCTGTATAAAAGAGCAGGTCTGTTTTTACTCTTCTGTCGTTTATTTCCATGAAGTCTGTTCTTCTTCTGGGAATTCTCTGATTCGTTTGGTTTTGAATTTCTTTCTTGCAGTCTCACTTGTTACATCGTCAGGATATGTGATGGCCACAGTGTTGAGGGCCCACCCTTCTGATGAGGCATATCCATCCATTGTCACCTTGATTGCTTTGGGCCTTTGAATTTTAAATAGATGTGAGGCTATACAGGTTTCAGAATTTTTGATTGGATTAGCTGTTCTCAGACTCTTGACCTCTCAGTGTGCTGTTCAGCCCTTTGTTTGGCTTAGATGCTTTCACACCTTCCACTTTGCACCTCCAGAAACAAAATCTTGGGTTGCTGTTGAGCAGGAAAGCAGACCTAGAACTCTCCCATTGATTATTTTATGTTTTAAACTTAGCTGTTTGTTTCCCTTAAATGTCCAATATTTCAGACTTTTAAAGGTACTATCTGCACACTGATACCATCAGATTCTCCATGCAGCTTCTCTGTTGGCTGGTGCTTTGTTTCAGGTGTGTTCTTTGGAGTCCTTAAAATGCTGAGATTTCCAGAGTGTTTAAATTCCAAAAATCCAAGTTTGTTGAAAAGTAATTTAAATCCAAATGATACTGATTCAAATCAGTGTAAATATAATCCAATATGATCTTGCAAACAATCTAGCAAAAAATCCAATAAAATCCTGGTTGAACTAGCAAAAATATTAGTTTTTTGTTTTTAATTAGCAGGAGCCCAGGAGTGCATGTCTATCTCCAAATGAACCAATTCACTAAAATGAATCAAACTTTCTAATGAGAGTGGTTTAGTAGAGTGTGTTTGAACAGTTTAATCTCCTGAACATGAGGCTTATGTACATAAAAAAGTGCTCCTAAGGGTGAATGCATTGGGGATTTTATGCATCCTGGAATGGATTTACATTTTATTTACTTTTATGCATTTGGCAGACGCTTTTATCCAAAGCAACTTACAGTGCACTTATTACAGGGACAATCCCCCCGGAGCAACTTGGAGTTAAGCGGCTTGCTCAAGGACACAATGGTGTTGGCTGTGGGGATTGAACCAGCAACTTTCTGATTACCAAATTACCAGTAATGTGATGTAGAAAAAGGAAATCCAAGGCACTCTTCTTAGGAAAATAAAGAAGCCTTTATTGGACTGGCTATATCATGACAGAAAAATTAATTAAAACATGTGGGGGATATTCATATATATTACAGGCCACAGTATATCCTGGTTTAAATGAAGAAATAGATTTCAGCCCTTTTCTGTGATTTTTTTTTTTTTTTTTTTTTTTTTTTGTTGTAACCACCTCCCAGTGGACCTTCTCTGTATGTGCAGGCTATTTGTCATCCAGGTGTTTCCAATTAGCATCTATAAAAGAGGAAATTGTTTGTTTGGAAAATATACCCTGAAGAAGGCTGTTTTGTGCCGCTACGGGTTGTATCTTTTCCCCCACATGTTTTAATAATTTTTTCTATCATGATATAGCCAGTCCAATAAAGGCTTCTTTATTTTCCTAAGAAGAGTGCCTTGGATTTCCTTTTTCTACATGACATTGAACTCTCGACCCCAAAGAGCACCTTCATATACTTTTTTGAACTCCTTGAGCACCCTGGACATACACCAGTAATGTGCTTTAGACCACTACACCACCACCACTCCCATTTTATCCAGGAAAGATGGCCAAAAACCTGGATGATTACTGTGTTGTGCAGAAATCAGGCTCCCTGACAGATTCTTACTCCCTGCTACCTAACTGGTCCCTGAAGCCCACCACTTTACCTAACCCTAATTCCGGAAAATCTTTTTTTTTTTTACATTTCTGTTGTTTCATGAATCCTTTTGTGCTTCAAAAAGAGAGGTGTGGTTTTAGTGAGGGGCAATTTTGAAACACTGGTTCACAAAACTTCGAGACTTTAGGAATCTTTTGTTTAAGATCAGTGCTTCAGATCGCGTATCAAGTCACATAATTTCAGCAAAAGCAGCTTCACTTTTCTGAAACGTGAAGAGAGTGGTGATCCCACAGCAAACCCCTGAATCAGTGTCAGATGTATGGCTGTAACTGATTTTGAGTCAAATAAAACAATAAGTAAGATTTTATTATTTTAATTCAGTCATTGCAAAGTGAAGTCTTTGACACAAGTCTTTGCATTGTATTTACACACCTGTGATTAACAGATGTCCTCAGCATGCTGTGTTTCAAGTGCTTCCAAACATTTAATAGTTTTTTAAATCAGTTCAGTTGTTATGATGTTTTCGGAAAGTGTTGTCTCTCCCATCACTTGTAGATTTTGTTCATGCTTGTGTTTTATCTGTTTGTTTTGTGTGTGTGTGTGTGTGCCCTTACGCAAAGAAAATATATTTCCTTATATATTAAGGCTCAATATATTAAATAATTGTCAGTATATTCATATATTATATAGATACATATATATAGAAATACATTGTGTTAATATATTACAATATACTAATACACTTATATGGTGGCTCAGTGGTTGAGGCTCAAGGTTACTGACCAGAAGGGCGGGGGTTCAAGCCCCAGCACCACCAAGATGCCACTTGGCCCTTGAGCAAGGCCCTTAACCCTATTTGCTCCAGGGTTGCCGTATCATGGCTTACCCTGCACTCTGACCCCAGCTTAGCTGGGATATGTGAAAACTAATACATTTCACTGTATATATGCAAAAAACTGTGTATAATGTGTAACCAAAATAAAGGATTCTATGTGATGAATTTTTTTATTTAATATATTTTATTTATTTATATTATATATATATATAAATATTGAGTATAAACACATTTTAACATATATATGGAAACATGTATGTGATCTATATGTTCACAATTCTGAGCAAAATTTTTACTGAAATATTTATCCATTTATATAAATATATATATGTATATATATTGAGTATACATACATTTGAACATATATGCACAATATTTTAACATATATATGGGAACGTGTATGTTAAATATATATATACACAAATCTGAGAGAAATGTATTTTCTAATATATATACATATGTGTTAATTATATAAATATATATATATGGCCAATCAGGGGCAGACTGGACAGTGGGCGAACCGAGCAGGCTGAATGGGCCGCGATAAGCAAAAATGAGCTGCAGAACAGACCACAAAACCGCCGGCATAAGCAGAAAAGGACAACGAAACAATACTTCATAAAAGAGTTCTAAGCCATGAACTAAACCAACCAGCTCTATAGAGGTGAATCACAACCTTACAAACTTTGATTTGAAGCAAAAAAGTATTTGAAAATCAGATTAAAAAAAAAAAACAAAAGGTAAAAGACTGTGTATTTAAAGTCTTTAATGAGGAAATTAACTTAAATCCTATGAAGCATTGCGAATTACGTAATCAGATGAAAAATGGAAAATATAAAATGATTGATTAACTTCTATCTTCTTTATATATTATAATTATATAAACCATATATTTAAAATGTATTGGAGACCAGTTCAAAGTGTGTCAAGAGTGTGGGCGATCTTTTGCCGCACTCTGTTTGCCGCAATTCTCTGATTGGTGTACCGTTTCCTTTCACAATCATGGGTAGTCTAGTTCTTTAGCAGGAATTCCACTATTATTATTATTATTCTCATTAAATTGAAATTACATGAACTGATGGCTTGGAGAAGCATATATCATCATTTAACAACATTGGAGCTCATGATCTTTAAAGGTTTATAAACATGTATTAGCCTGTGGAAAAAAAAATCGTTGTACTGCTCGTTGAACTGCTGGCATTACCATCACACTAAGCATTTTAATTACAATTAAGTTTTTCTAATAAAGTTAATATTTGTTGACCTAGAAAATTAGTAAGAAGCAGTTCTTTAACAGGGCAGCGGAGCAACAGTTTGAAGTTCTAGCTAACTTGTTTTTTGCTTTTTGTTTTTTCTCTAAAAAGTGAGAAATTACAATCATACACCATTACCATCAAACACAATATAAAGTATCAACACCATCACAAATTAAATCAAAATCCACTTGAAGTTTGATCAAAGTCTTGATCACATTTTTATTCCAAGACATGTGATACTGAATGTTTTAACAGCAGAAACAGAGTGCAATTTTTCAAGATTTCAAGTAGTCAGAAGTGCCCCTAATTTAGGAATCACCCATATATGGCTTAAGAATGACAAACTTCTTGTGTCTTTTAGGCACTTCGTATTCAAAAGCTATGGATGGTAAGCACTATACTAATGCACTTTATGGCAATGGTCCAGGAAACCAGATTGTGAACGGAGTTCGCCCTGATGTAAATGAGACCGTCTCAAGTAAGATTTATGAGATTAACTGTAATCCCCTCAGGTGTAAAAGAGCATTTTTAAAGGCATAGCACAAGCTGTGTGTTTTGAAAATACTGATACCCCATCTTGCGGTCGTGCATGTTACTGCAAAATAAGGAAACATATCTTCATTGCAATCTATTATTAAAAAAATAGGTCTTGTGAAAATGCTGCCATCAAAACCAGTATGACTTTCTTCAATGTGGCAGAAAAGTAAATGTGTAGCAGTATGTTCACGCTGCTCATTTCTATACAATGAATGTGAAACTGACTATGGCTGTCAAGCTCCAAAAAAAAAAAAAAAAACACCATAAAAGTGGTCCATATAACATGTGTGCCAAGAGCATAGCAGCCACGGGGGACATGTCCCCCACAGTCTTTACAATAGTGATTTTGGTCCCATTCACTATTTCAATCTAAACCCTTAATAGAGTATTCTATGCGTTTTGATACTTTGGGCTTATTGAGGAACCATCCAGCCAATCACAGGTGAGTTTCATGAGCCGAAACAACTCTTACGTAACAGGCCATCAGTCAGACTGCCTTTTCAAACTAATTTCACACAAGACACACATTTGTCACCACCTTCTGGCATCACCAGAAATGATCATTAAAATCATTAAATGGATCTGAATGAATTTTGGTGAGCCACTTGAATAAACTGAAATCCCACAATGCTCAAGCACAGAGTAAAAATTGTGCACATGCACAATTATCATTATTGTAATTGATTAAATATTTTTTTCAGGACTAGCTTATGCTCAGTCTTTTATTTAAGCAAGTGCTCCACAGGAAGCCCTTTAGTTTTGCAGCTAATTTAGCAATATTTTGCAATTAATTTACAATAGGCCTACTTGAATATTAAAATACTACAAATACAAGTATATAACAGTTATATATTAATATAATACTTATATCATACTTATATATTCATATATACTGTAAAATATTATTACTGCATTGTTAGTTTTGGGTTGTGGGAGCCACCTGCTGAGAGCTTTTTGTTATTCTTGGTGGTTGACAATCTCAGACCCCATTTATTTGAATTTATGGGGAAAAAGCATAAATTGTGTTCCTAGAAAGAAAGTCATAAAAGGTTTGAAAAATCACAAGGGCAAGTAAATGTTGATTTTTTTTTTTTTTTTTTTATTTA
Organism: Xyrauchen texanus; assembly: GCF_025860055.1. Lineage (NCBI taxonomy): Eukaryota > Metazoa > Chordata > Actinopteri > Cypriniformes > Catostomidae > Xyrauchen > Xyrauchen texanus. Next base: position 26,196,052 of record NC_068323.1, read on the forward strand.
GTTTTTTTGTGTGAACCATTCCTTTTATACTTCAAGTTAATGTGATGTGTAATTTTTTTCAATATTACTATATTTTCTCCTAGCCCAGCTAAGCAGAGAGCACTATAAAGAAAGCAATTGTTGGCTGATGAAGACATTGCTCTATTTGCTTAAGCATCCTGACACAACAACATTGTCATACTTGTATAACCAATGGAGTGAATTTGGGGAAGGTCTATCCGTTTGTCCAACCAAACCTGAAAATAATCATTTTTAAAATAGCCATAAGAAGCAATTATTGAGGTCCAAGCACATGCAAAGAGAACATGACCAAATAGCCAAATGTGACAGAATAGATCCTGTGGATGCTGTGGACAGAGTTGTTTTTGGTATCAAATTTCAACTGCTTTCAACTTTGATCAGTTAGGATTATCTTAATTTATAGCGGCACCTAGCATTAAAGTTGGATCAAATTTGGCATGTGACCTCAGAATGTCCTGATGTGTTCTAAGCTTTATTAGGTTTGAATATTGCACAAAATAAACGCCAATTAGTCAAAATGGGCCACCCCCAAAAATGCATTGGCTCAAATCTTATAAACATAAAATGAATCAAATTTCTTTTGATGGATTTTTGTCAGGAGCATCTCTAGATGATACATACCAAATGTCATACAAATCAGACAAACATCCTAGGATGAGTTTGAAAATGAAAGTTTTCTTGCGGATATGGACATACATAAACAAATGATTTGGGGGCACTTAAAGATGCAGATTAAAGAGATGTTTGGTTCAGAAGCTATCAGCAAATAGTTACATTTGCTTTATTGCATCACATTGTGGCCAATTCTCACAAAATTGGGTATAGTCTAATTTTTCAATCTGTTAGTGGATGCTATATTTTATAATGATGGGCCGTTCACAATGCAAGATAATAGATACTTAAATTGAATAAAGGATCACTAATCACTTGGTTATTGTGCCTCCCATTGGCAGAAGTAGATAACAGTTTGTGTTCATCCTCAAATTGGCTTCATGTTAAAGTTTACCGAGATTCATAACATTTGGACAATGTGTTTAGAAGATATAGGTTGATAAGCAAAAATAGGCACTGCCCCAACATTTTATTGACCTGTAACTCTGAAGCGCTTTGACAATTCAAAAGTTTGTCAGGACGGTATGTAGACTGTGCACCAAGGGGATTCTTTGGTGTTAAGGTTCTTTCTCCTGGCAGTAATGAATATCTTCTGCAGGCTGCTCTTGATTCAGAAACTCATGGTTGTGAGGATGTTGCCATTTTTTCCAAAAGTCCAATGTCCTTCCTCTTCCACGGAGTCCAGGAACAAAGTTACATAGCTCATGCTATGGCTTATGCAGCCTGTATTGAGCCTTACACTGTCTCCAATTGGAGCTAGAACCCACAAAACCCATTGAACCCAATGGCAACTATGCAGTTTCCACTCAGTTCAGTCTCCTACTTCTGGTGTTGGGCTTTGTGTCTTCTCTCCCTGACATGATGCCACTGAATGGAATGAGGAGCATTTCTATGAACATACAGTACTCAAAAATGCAACTGCAACATTTGAAGCTCACACTGCGAAAAATCAGTTTCTAAATCAATTTTATGTATTTATTTCTGTAAGAATATCTAAACATTCTTTAAAAATCCTCTGTGAAATTATCTCAGTTTGGACTTTTGGAGTTCAGGCATGCAGGGGTTGTCCTACACTTCCAAAGGTGGCGGAGCAAAAATGTATTATGTTTTTTAAAATATCATGCCCAATGATGATAGTTTTGTGAAGTGTGCATGATATCAAGACCACTGTGATTTGCAGTTATTTGTTTTATTTTTTCAGGTGAAAAAGTGGCTTGAAACAAACCATTGCAGCATCACAGTTTGAAATGGCTAGTATATTTCGATGAGCAAATTCTGTAAATGTATTGTGAAATTTTATATATTTTACAGTAATTGCATGAAATTATTTATGTGTCCATTTTACAATTTTTTTATGGAGCATGAAAGCAGATCAATTCTGAAATTTGACAATAAAGAACAGGATTAATAATAATAAAGCAATCTCAGTCTCTTCCATTTCATCTGTTGTCTAGAACTGTTGACCATCTGCAAATCTGTAGTCTTTATCACTTAAGAAAACATTCCCCACTTTAAGGGCTATTGGCTGCATATTTAATCTGGATTGTATGAAGACACATAAGGGAGTGTTTATGGGGCCTATTAATCAGAAAGGGGTCTGCAGTATCACAATGCAATTTTATGAAATAGTAGATGTCTTAAAACCTGCACACTTTCCCATTACCAGTACAATATGTACTTAAATTAACCTAAATAATTGGGATTCAATTTGCTTAGTTTTGCCAGTACTTAATTCAGTTCTAATGTTTGTGATATTCTACTATATTTTTTATCTCTGTACATCAATCTCAACCTTTGGCTAGGTTTTTTTTTAACATTGCTGTAGAGTTTTCCAGTTTGCCCAAGGCGTTTGATTTCATTGATTACTCTACTCAGACATGGCACTCAGTTTTGCAGATGCAAGTGATTCTGCACAGTCTTGCAGGGACCATCAATCTGAGATGACTTTACCACAATCTGTGTCATCAGTGCATCAGTAATATACCTGTAATAACAACTGCATCTGTACAAATCTAATGTAGTGAATCTGTGGGCTCTATTGAGTCAGTCTTTCTTAGTGGCCAACTGATCCATGGTACCTGATGGCTTTTTGACATCCAAGTCTGCCAGTTTTCTACTAAAAAACTGTTTGAATCCTTGCTATCCTACAGAAGATACCGCAAAAGTTCTTACTGTAGCTGGCTCCGAGATATTCTCAATCATGCTAAAGTAACACCTGAAAATTCATATAGCTTTGATAGGCAACATATTAAAGGAACAGTCACCCAAAAATCAAAATTCTCACATCATTTGCTCACCCTCATGTCATCCCAGATGTGTATGACTTATTTTCTTCTCCAGAACACAAATTAAGATTTTTAGATGATTATCTCTGTAGTTATATCTCTGCAGAATGGTGGCCATAAATCTGAAGGTTCAAATATCACATAAAAACATCATAGAAGTAATCCATAAGACTCCAGTGGTTTAATTGCAGTGATCTCAAGTGATCAAGTTGGTCTTGGAAGAGAACTGACCAAAATGTAGCTCCTTTTTCACTATTCATCTTGCCTTTGCAGTCTTTAGGCACGGTCATGATTTTAAGCTCGATTACACTTCCTAGTGCTTGCCACACATGCAAAGCACCAGATGGCGCTAAAGGAAGTGTAATCAAGCTTAAAATCATGATCGCCAATGAGACTGCTGTCAAGATGTATGGTGAAAAAGGAATTATATTTTGGTCTGTTCTCATCCAAAACCAATTGGATCGCTTCAGAAGAGATTGATTAAACCACTGGAGTCTTATGGATTACTTTTATGATTCCATCATGTGATATTTGGACCTTCAGAGTCCTGGACACCATTCACTTGCATTGTATTGACATACACAGCTGAAGTCTTCTTCTTAAACTCTTTGTTTGTATTCAGCAGAAGAAAGTCATACACATCTTGGATGGTACAAGTAAATGATGAGAGAATAAATGCACAAATAAATGATGAGAGAATTAAAATTTTTGGGTGAACTACCCCTTCAAGTCCTTTTTTTACCATAAGATCTTCTCCCTGCCCAGTAGGTGATATGCACAAATTATGACATTACCAAAAGAAGAAGAAGGAAGAGAAAGTGGAGATTGATAGTTAAAAGTCCTTAAATATTGATCTGATTTTTACCCACACTTACATTACATCACACAACGTGGGTAATAAACCAGAAGCGTTTTTTTACAAGTTGGAAGGATCCAATTCACTTAAATGTTTTTCACGGTCACAATGTTTTCAGATTAACAATTTTTATTGATTTTCATAAATGAACACAGAAAAATATAACATAAACACAGAATCAATCCTATCAAAACTATTACCCCTCCTAATTCCAAATCCCAACCTGACCCCAACAACATCCCAGTGGCCGTGCATTATGTAGACACACATTTTTTTATCAAATAAAAAAATACAAATAATCACCCATTCATATATTATATATACCCTCCCCATTTCTCCACGAACCTGTTGTATTTCCCCATTTTTCTAAACAACCCCTCCTCAAAGGTCACCACTCTTCCCATCTCCGACCTCCAACTCCTTAGAATGATCTGTCTGGCGATCATGACACTGGTTAAGGGTCGCCATCCAAGGTTGCCACCCTTCCCATCTCCGAGCACCACTCCTGAAAGGAGGGTGCTCCAGCCGACCTCCAACTCCTTAGAATGATCTGTCTGGTGATCATGACACTGGTTAAGACCCAACTTTTAATATGTCTATATTCAAGCCAATGACTGCCTCTTCACCCAAAATACAGAGTCTGGGGCCAAATGATACCCAAGTGCCTAATATATCGCACACTGTACTTTCAGCCAAAGCTCCTGAATCTCAACACATCCTCAAAAGACATGGGTTATATCTCTATCCTCTGATTGGCATCGCCAGCAGGTGGGTGTGTCTTTAAGACCAAGCTTATACAATCTAGAAGGGGACCAATAAAACCGATGTAAGATCTTGAATTGCATAAGGCGCACCCTTGTATCTCTAGATGCAGTGTTGAAGTTTCTCAGAATTCCAGTCCACTCCTCCAATTCCAAGTTTAAATCTTTCTCCCATAATCTCTTGAGAGTGGTTGAGGTTCCATCCCCCAAACTCTGAATCAACAGGGAGTAATACACTGATGCCTCATGACCTTTTCCAAAAGCAGTTCACGTTCACAATGTTTAGAATTTCTTTATTTATCTTGGGCACTGGAGAAAAGCAGTTACTTTGTTTATCCATTTCCCCATCCAACATGGTGGCGGGGGCGTTTGATGACATTCTCAATCTAAAGTATGTCTTCAGAAGACTTCGAATAATACACACAGATTGTATGGACTACTTTCATGATACTTTTGGGTCCTTTTTAAAGCTTTAAAGTGAGGCACAATCCAATATACTGAAATGATGGAGCTAAATATTTATTACAACATGAATAACATTATTCATGTTAAATGGTGCATTCACGTCAGAATCACTGTAATGATGAGATTGCAACTCGTAGATTCTACTTGGATCTATTCCCGTCCTCAGACCTCGCTTCTATGGCAATACTTGTAACGCCAAAATGGCTTCTTTGCTGATAACAGTAAAATGTTTATCACTCCATTAATTCATTAACTCACCTCTATATATTTTAAGAACAAAAAATAAATAAAATCCTCTAGGCATCAATGGCATAATAAAATGGCACAGAAATATGTGTTTGCTTCCTTCTACTGTTTTAGCTGCTGCCATATTGGTTCATTTTACATGATATCAAGACTGCCAAGTCAGAGCTTTCATATATTTCTGACTTTAACATTTTTAATTTCCCTATGAAGATTCTATGAATGATTTTTACTATTTGGAATCTCGTAATTAGTCTTTGATAATTCCGACATGAGGTGATTGCACTATAAAACATGAATAATAAAATATAAACTGTTAAAACGTATATGTTGAATGCACTGTTAGTCACTTTGGATAAAAAGCATCTGCCAAATGCATAAATGTAAGTGTAAATGTAACATCAAACAAGTAAAATCATGTCAATTTTATTTGTATAACGCCTTTCACAACACACATCGTTTCAAAGAAGCTTTACTAAATCACATAAACTGTTAAACAGAAGGTCACTGGTTCGAGCCTCACAGCCACCACCATTGTGTCCTTGAGCAAGGCACTTAACTCCAGGTTGCTCCGGGGGGATTGTCCCTGTAATAAATGCGCTGTAAGTCGCTTTGGATAAAAGTGTCATCCAGCCATTCAGTGACACTAATCTACTATAAACCTCATCACCACTACGTGCAAGGAGGGGACCAGAGCATATTACAGTGTCTGACATCCTTTTTGCAAATTCACACACCTCTTTAACATTATCTTAAGTGATCTCCGATTGGCGATGACGGACATCGTTAGTGCCGACATGAATAACAATTTGATATTTAGCATTAGCCAGCACTTGTACATTTTATTTGATGTCAGACGCTCTGGCACACGAAATGCAATTACAATAATGGCTGGAGTCTCTATTTCCACGTTCCTTACAATAGAATCACCAATAACAAGAGCTCTTTCAACATGATTCTCAGTGGTTGCATCACTGAGTGGGGAGAATCAATTGGAAACCCTAACAGAACTGAGCAAATATGCCACCAAGATGTCACCCAAATGCCCTGCTGCGGGGGCTCTACAGCCGGAACCAAAGTGTGTGTGTTGCTCTCTGTACTACTCGCATCCTAAACAGTATCTACTGGCTTCTCTTTCTCACTGACCACCACTAGCGTTTCGATGCGTGTCTAACTCATTACCCTTCTCCGTCAGCCTGACTAATTCCTTACATTTATCACATGTGAATCCCTCACTGCTGACAGAGGAGGCTATTGTAAACATGTGACATGCAATGCAGGAAGAAATAACATGAGCGAATGCCATGACTTACCACAAATTGTTTGTTGTTGTTGTTGTTTGTTCCTGAGCGGTGAGGGTTTGAGATTGATGTGAACCCCTCACACAATTGTTAGTAGATGTTGGTTGTTCTTGATAAGTGGTGCTTTGAGATCGATGCAATAATCTGTGTAACACCGTTAAAAAAAAGAAAAAAAAAAAGGGGTGCGTGATGAAAAACGCAGTTTAATTGCGATAAAAATAGAAAGCGCTGAGAATATTGTTCTTTATATAGCACAATACTTGTTTTTGGGAGTAAATATTCAGTACTTTTATACAGATATTTGGATCCCTATAAACCTATTAAACTCAATGACCATTTGACCTAGAGACATTAAACCACCTGTGCTATATAAAGAATACTATTCTGAGTGTTTTTCAGTTGGCTTCATGTCTCTATAGGTCACACGGTCATTGAGTTTAATGGAATTAGATTATTACAAACATTTACACCACGATATTTATTTGAAAACATATAGAGTCAATTCCACAAACAAAGCTTTGTGTCATGAAAGGGATATTTTAAGAACATTTTATATTTGTTGTGATTTCATAATATCAAATGGTTAAATAGTTTAATTGATTTATAGAGCTAATAAATGTATACAAAAAAAATCCATTCATGCATATCTAAGTTGGTTTGGCTTGAAAATGTGATTTGCACTGAGAGTTGAATGAGTATTGTCGCGAATGTCAAATATAAAACTAACTCAACCGAAGTGCGGTATCCGTGGGGCGTCCGGGACAGTTCAACTGGTCAATTATGAATCCGAATATTTCATTCAAGCCAACAAATTTCCGATGGCAATGCCCATTAAACTTAAGAATGCGCTTCAGGTGTCTTTCTCTTATAACGTAGGCCTACCCGTGTCTTAATGCCAGAGACCGCACTATATATTTATATGAAAGTCCTAATTCAAAGTAAAATGTTATTTAATTAGTCATCTCCATCTCATGCCGACTGATGTAGCATATGGTTACAGTGACGGATGTCGTTCCCACAACATGAGATCTCGAGGCCACGAGTTAATATGTCGTGGCCACGACAAAACCAAGTGAACCGAACATGTCTCCTCTCGGTCGCCGAACACCATATTTCAAGTATATTATTTTAGTGCTTGCTGCTTTTATTCCTGCCTGATGGTATCAGTGGTGCAATCATAAAAAAATATTAAAAGTTTAAAAGGTTTACGTTGGTACGCAACCAGACGTTTTTGTGACCTAATTTACACAACAAACATGGCGCTACTCGCAGAACAAATAAGCGTTCCGTTGCTATAGCAACACTGCAATTCTCGCGATACGTTTGAGTGTGAGACTGACTGCGGCGCCCTATTTCCTTTCCTCTCGCAGTGAGTGGACAAGTGAGCGAGCTGTGAGAGAAATCAAGTGTTCAACGCTCACTAACTTTAGTCACAAACACCGTTTAACTTTGACTAAAGGCGGGAAACACACCAGAACTTACTTGGTCAAGGTGGTGGTTTTGCTGGGTGTGTTTGAATTTTAAACAGTGAAAAAAGGAGTTGTGGTGGGTTTGGCGGTTATGGCAGCACCGCGACCCATTAAAGGCATCCTGAAGAACAAAACCAGCACCAAAGCCCCACCCGCAGAACCAGCCCAGGACACTTCAGAACAAGGAGTCCCTACAAACCCTGAAGACGACCAACAGTGAGTAAACAGCCCAAAAAACAGGTTCAATCAGACTGACAGGCCGGCTATAGCAGAGACCATGAGAACTGCCAACCAAACTCTGGATGATAGTGAGAGTGAGTCAAACTGGCGTCCTGTAGGTTCACTTTTATAGGAGCCCAGGGTGCTAAACTGGTTAGCTACTGACCTGACATGCCAAAATGGCAAGCCATTCTATTGTAATAAGTACAGGCCTTACTAACCGCTGTTTTGTGATCAGTAACATGAAAATTACTGGGTGTTAAATAACTGATCCATGCGTATGTTCATACTTAAGATGTTATTTAGATACAATGATATACAGCAGTATGGAGTATTGGGCTAAGTTTTCATCAAAGGAACATACTGATTTAGGCATCAATCATTAATCACTGTCCACAGCCTGTTTATTTAAAAAAAAATTAATGTCATTGATGCACTAATGGGTAGCACTTTCATTATTAACATCAGCTACATTATTATGTTTCACAGATGATTAGTTCATGCACATTCAGATGGTTAAAAATGAATATTTGAATGTACTTAAAGTATTTAGATACATGAAATTCACTGAATTTGTGAAGAACGTCTTTTAGAGCAACATCAAAATAAATAAGAAATTACATTTGTAGCATAACATATATGCCTATTTTAGTACCATTAAGACATTTTGTATTGTGAAAGTTTTCCACATGTTGACATATTATAAATTTATTTATCATATTATCATTATAATTAGGCTAAGCATTTAAAAAACGTAAAGCAAAAAAAGGCTATTTGATTTAATTATTCATAATTATAGTTAAGTCAAGTCATTTTTATTTGTAAAGCGCCTTTCACGAAAGCAGCTTTACAGAAGATCAGGCATTAACAGAAGATAAAACTGTAATATCTATAATGTCTTGGAGTCATAATTGTGCAGTTTGATAAAATACGATTGTGAATTGTGTTTAAAAATAAGTAATTAAATAATAATTATATATATAACCCCAGTGAGCAAGCCAAAGGCGACTGTGGCAAGGAACACAAAACTCCATAAGATGTTGTTTAATGCAGAAAAATAATCTTGGGAGAAACCAGACTCACTGTGGGGGCCAGCTCCCCTCTGACTAAACATCATGAATATAATGTAAATATTACTTATGTATGGTGCAAGTCATGGTTTAAAATTATTAAACTACGAAAGTGTTAAGGGACAGTATTTAAACAGAATTTGTATGAACTGTAAGATTTTAATGACTAGAGATGCACCGATCGACCGGCCAGGGACCGGAATTAGCCGATTTTCCGCATGCTCGGCCCGGACCGGTGATCGGCCGGTCAGCCTCACGTCTTACCGATTCCAAGCCGGTCTGTTTTCTTGCCAGCAGCGCAGGCAATAACGTCACAGCCGCATGTAAACATTTCATTGGCGTGGGAGATCTTCACTGTGAGTGAAGAATACATAAAGTTCGAAATGTATAATAAATGTTAGGCCAAAATAAACCGTGGGGGATCCACCACAATAACTTGTGGATCAACAAACCTAATTAGACATTTATAACACCATCACCCAGCTGAAAATGCCCATTTTAAAAAAGAAGCTAAAAAGTGAAAGCGGCTAAAGCTAGCCAGAGCTCAGAGCCAGCCACAAGTCAGCAGCCTCTCCTATCATTCCTTGGTATGAGCAACGAAAAGACCAAAGCAATTACGAGGAAACTTGTGGAATTCATGGCCCTGGATGACCAGCTGTTCTCCATAGTTGAGGACAGAGGCTTCAGAAATCTGATACATTTCCTCGATACAGAGTAGGAGGTACTTTCCGATGTCGCGTTGCCCGAGTTGTTTAATCACGTGTCATGTAACACATGCAGCCTGTTATCTGTCAACATTTGGGTACACAAATCCGGGAGAGGGGAAGGGGGGTGCTAGATGGCAGAGGCAGGCTAAATACATACAAATTGTGCCGTTGTGATTTAACGTAATTTTTCCCATCGTGTCCGATATTAAAATCAGTGCGACACACATTGCAAAAGGCGTGGGCATTGTCGATATGGCTTTGGGATATGGAATTCAATTCTTCCATCCAGCTGTTGTTAAATGTACATGTATATTTAGTTTTTTTTTCGCCAGAGCACCAGCTGCTTGCTTTAACATCCTGCGTCTACTGCCTGCGCGGATATCAACAGCGCAAATGGGTTTCGGTTGCCAGATTGAGGTCATACATGATTTGTAATGTGTATGATGTGTCGATTATGTGAGTAGGATGCGTTTCATTCAAGATCTGGCAACTGGACCTCCTTGGAATAATATATTGATTTGATTATTCATATAACGTGGTTTGGGCCATACAAATTATGGGAGTTTTTTTTGGGAGAAATAACAAAACGGGAGACTCGCGGGAAAAACGGGAGTGTTGACAGGTATGCAAGCCGTTCCCGAAGCAGTGCTCAGTTTTACAACTGATATTTGTACATCTAATGTAAGTTGAGCATATTGGACACTGTTAGATGAGTAATAAAGAGAAAAAGGTCCATTTATAAAAATTTTGGAAAATGACATCTGTTATATAAAGCAACTCATTTGCATATGGTTGGAGTTGACATCAATTCATCCTATGATGTCCATCGTAATAGACTGAAGTGATGTTTGGCTGGCACCGGCTACTATTAGTCATCATCACATAGCGACACGTAGCAGTGGAGTCCAACACGAAGCAGGAATGGAGCTGGATCCAGCCGGTTCTGGTGACCTCAGGATAGGAGTCCTGAGGTTGAGACAGGGAAACAAATAAAATGAAATTAGCATAGATGCCATTCAATTAATTGCAGAGTTAGAGATCATGATCACTGTTTCCGGCAGACCTAAATAAAGCAGCCAAAGTGTTAGTTGAAGGATAAATTAGGTGTATGCCTGGCTAAATAAATTAGTCTTTAGTCTAGACTTAAACTGAGTGAGCGTGTCTGCATCTCGAACAGTGTTAGGGAGACTATTCCATAGTTTAGGAGCCAAATATGATAAGGATCTACCTCTTTTTGTGGATTTTGATACTCTAGGAATTATTAACAGGCCCGAAATTTGTGATCGTAATGAAGGCGATGGAATATAGTGTGCCAGAAGGTAATTTAAGTACTGTGGAGCTAGACAATTCAAAGCTTTGTACATAGTTAACAGAATTTTTAAGTTAATACGAAATTTAACAGGTAGCATATATAACGATGATAAAATGGGGCTAATAGGATCATATTTCTTGGTTCTCGTCAGCACTCTGGCTGCTGCATTTTGAACCAATTGAATTTTATTTATTGATCTTGATGGACATCCTCCCAGTAATGCATTACAATAATCTAGTCTTGAGGAAATGAACACATTAATTTGTTTTTCGGTATCAGCAGGTGGAAGAATGCTGTTCTACAAACATTGGTAATTTGATTTTCAAAGGACAGATTGGTAGAAAATATAACACCTAAGTTCTTTGCTGTTGAAGATGATGTCACAGTACATCCATGGAGAGTCCAATTATATTTTAGTGGCTTATTTTTAGAGGTTTTTGGTCCAATAATTAGTACCTCTGTTTTGTCAGAATTGAGTAGATGGCATTTTCTGGCCTCCCAATCTTTTATTTCATTGATACATGGGTAGTTGACAAATGGCCAAGAAAAAGTACTTTATTTGGAAAACATAACTTTTTAAGAAAAAATACATATATTTATGGAGTATGAAAACTGTAGTTTCAGAAAAGAGTAGTGGTCACTCATTTTGTCAATGACTTCACATATTTATTTTACGTTTTCACTCATCAGTACTGTAAATGTGTCCTATGGTGTGACATTTAAAAAGTACTAAGAAATTATATTAAATAACATAAAAAAAATACTTGAGAGAATTGTTCACATTATAAAATTTTTTTTTTATTAAAGTGATATTTACTTTACATGAAAGTACTAATTTGAATAATTTTCACCATGAATAGATGAAGTTGATAAACTTTTCCCTACGAATGTCAATAAAACTTTTTCGCCAACCTTACAAAACTGTTTGAAATTGTACCCATCTAAGAGGAGATATTATTGTAACTCCCCTAATGCCAAACTTGACTCTTTTTTTAAAAGATATTTTAAAATAAGTATATTTTTCTGTTGTTTTATGTTTGTCATACCATAGGACAAAACGTCACACCAAAGGACAAAGATAGTCATTGCATAAAAAGAGTCAGAATATAGTGTTTATTGTAACAATTATAAAGGAGGACATTTGATTTTATTTTTCAGCAATATAAACTGTGCAAAACATATCACAGCAAAAGTAACTTTGATACTTATAGATCCATCAATAAGAAAACATTGATGCTTATAATATCTTTGAGAAATTCAGTAAAATGCCATTTCAAAACAATACTGTGACATTGTCAAACTGCAAAATTCATCAGTTAATGTCGTGGAATATTGCGATGAATCTCTCTAAGTTGTAAGAAAACTCTCGGAGTCTTGAGTTCCAGATGCCAAAATTGTAGTTTATTGAACACCAACAAACATGAGACCGGCCAGCTGTCCGTTCTGACTGTCTTAGTCCAAAACCTCCACTTCTATACAGTTTGTTATCTGGCATTACCTCATTTCTGTGCCCCTTTGTTATTTTTGTAACCAATGGATACTATTTGCCACCATTATCTCACAGAGCCTTTTGATATCTTTTTACTGGTAGAAACTTGGCTTTAGTCTATCTTCAAGGTCCTTAGTCTCATTATTTTGTTACAGCTGGGTGCTCTTTGTGGCCTCTGCAGCATCAACACTTTTAGTAACCTCATATGCTCTCTCCTGGGTCACACAAAGGCCAGGAAACTCATATAAGTATTTTGATATATAAGAAACATACTAGAATATTGAAAAATATACTATATATTCCCACCTCTGAGACTTAAAAAGTGTCACACTCTATTTCCCTCAAACCAGAGTGCAGTCACACAAGCTAGCCTGTCCCATTTCATCATGTAGCCAAAGTAGGCCACTCAGTCCACTATCCAATGCCATTTTTATGGGGCTGCACTCTGCAGAACTTGGGACCAAACCTCTCCATCCACACTTAACTAGGAAGGAGTAAAAGATCCCAGTCCTCTAGCTAGCGCTGTGCCTGGGGGTGGGTGACAAAAATCAACTCATTTGTAATAAGCATGTGCATGCAAATGTGAAGCCTTGCGTGATGTAGAGTACAATTGATTATCCATTGAGTAGAAGATATATATATATATATATATATGCTTTAACAAAACACTATTAAAAGTAACATAGTAATATTTATCCTTCGTTGCCAGAGGAACTCACAGACAATTCTGGTAGCCTGGAGCGCTATCTGGTGGTGTGTTGGAGCAGACAGCGGGATTTTAAACCACCAGTTGAGTCTATTTGCTCTTGCAGCCAAGCACTGAGGTGCTCGTCGCTCCTGTCTTCAAATATAGCTCTTATATGTCTTCTCTTGGCAATAACTTCACATATACATTATATGGAACCATAATCTTCAAAAATGCTACTTCTATTTGGTTAGATGCAGTGTACTAAAGATATACTTCACCAATAAGTAATGAGTAATTGGTTACATTGATAATAGGGGAATATGTCAAAAATAACAAACAAAACACCCTCTAACTCCTTTCTTGAGATGCTACCTATTTTGTTATGTAAAATGAAAGTACAATAGTCTTGCTGTCTCCCTTACTATCAAAAACATGAGAAAAGTGTTCAAAAATAAAATTCCCCTACATTGTTATTTTCTTGATTGCTTCTCAGTAAATCTCATCAAGTTCATCCAATCCTGCCCCAATGGTATATTGTCTGGTTGCTACACTTGTTTGCGTTGTCATCATTGATACGGCTACCATTTGCTTAGCCTCTGTTCTAGTCATAATTGATCTCAGAATGGGTATAATACAACATAACAATAATGCAAATAGGGTCAGTCCCATAACTACTATTATACCTATTTTCATTAGCCCCAACTTCCATGAACCAAAAAGATCATCAAACCATTGCCCAAACCGCTGATCTCTCCCTACATTAGATTTAACTTCCTTTCTCAGGTCATGCAGTTTCCTCATCGCCTGGGTAAAAGTTCCTTCTGGGGATGTATTATTTGGTATGTATGTATATACAGCAATCTAAATCTAAACCTAATCACATTATTATTAAAAAAAACATTTCATCATCTAAATGCCATATTACTGCACAATTGCCCTTAAATTGTCCTACATTCGTTTTTCCTTTAGTTTTGTTAAAGCATTCATACACCAGTTGACAATTTATTTTATATGATAATGGGCTTTCTTTTTCTCATTATCCACACATACGTCTAATTTTTTGCATTCATCTCCCCACCCTATCATCTTATACTATTTATCATATTCGGATGACCCAAGAATGCCAAACATTCTGCTGGGCAGAACACTGTTCTCCCTGTTTTACCACAATTTTTTGGCATAATACTCAGCGTAATGCTTATAATCATACTGATTTGGGACTACTACAAATTTTTTCAATGGAGTGGGTGAGCACATTACACAGTTTGTCATTTTTGCTTGCTTAGCTGTATATCTGGCCCATTTATACCAGTCATTTTGATTTTCATATTGTAATAGTTCCTCTGTTCCTGCTGACTCTATGGGTTCCATATCATTTTCTAAATTTATTGGCTTTTTCAGTCTTTGGGTGATTATTTTGACAGGTGTCTTTTGAGGCGGATTCTTCGGTTTGTTCTGCTTAGCCAAATTGCTTATCCAGATTCTTTGCTTTTCGGGTTCACCTTTGTTTAGTGATCCAGGCGTTCGCTTCTTTCTGATTTCTCGTGCTATGTTATCTAGTCTCTGCTTATTAGGGAGAATAATATTGAAGGTCTGAGATGTCAATTGTAGGAAATTCATCATACCATGGTCGTTGTGATGGTCCCTCGCCTGGGGAGTCTGGGCCTTCCTGGATTTCCTCTCCGGTAGGCCCTGTATGGGATGCAATACCTGTCCCAAATATGTTAGTAAGATCATTATCCACACTAGTACCTCCTTGAGCTTCCATTCTTTTTTCCATGTCCCACAATGCTTCATTGAATGACTGCGCTTGTTGGCCTGCTTCATGTCCTTCAGTTGCTTCTGAATCTGTTTCAGCAGGACGATCACTTTCTTCTTGTCTTTCTCCTTCACCTTCTTGGTCCTGTTCTTCTGTGACATGTACTTCCGTCTCACTTTCTATGCTTTCCTGCTCTACTGCGGCACTTCAATCCCTTTTTCTGCCGCAGTGTGCTCTTCCCCTACTTTCGCTTGTCCTTCTACTTCCTCTTCTCTTTCCTCAGATTCTGTAGCCGGTTCCTGCTGATCTTCTTCTTCCTCGGGTTCTTAGTTTTGTGCTTGCTGCTCTTCTTTGTCTGAATCTTGCCTCGTATTCATCGTTGGGAAGTCCATATTCATAGTTTCTTCGATATAGTCCGTCAAGTGCTCTGTACTTTCTTAATTCACATTCTGGAGTATTTCGTTTTAGGTCAGCTTCATTGGAAAGGCCATCCAAGATCCCCAAGGCTGATTGTAGGGAACCCACTCTGCAGTATGCTTTCTTAGAATTGTTCATCTGGTGATCCTGATCCTTCTTGGGACGTTTCTCTGGTAGGCCCCATCATTGGGGGCAACACTTGTCCCAAGTATGTCAGTAATATTAATATGGATGTTATGTCTTTCTTATTCATTGGTATTGTAGGCCGCAATTGTTTTCCACCTTCTCTCCTTCAGCGGGTCATCCTGTCCTAACTTGCTTCAATGATGGCAACAGCATGACTATTTCATTTTATATGCATAAAGAACACTGTAATCACCTCATATGGTTACATGTTTTATATTAACTAACAATCATTACTTTCTGCATTCATTTGATTAATATATTAAATGATTTTCCTTATTAGAGTCATTTGCTACACACACATTTGTTGCATCTCATTTCTAGCACTAAATAACACATGGGTCCTCTGCCTCCTCCAGGCAGGAGCCAGGCATAGCCTGACTTTGTTCCAATTAAAAACATTAGATCATCCCTTTAGTATCTATACACAACATTTTTCATGGTCATTCACAGAAAGGGTCATTCACAAAAGGCTATAATTCTCCACAGAGGAGGTAAACTACCACAGGTGTTCCTTATCTTAAAACTCCCTACTCATTCACTTATCACATACATTTCATTTCCTCCTGTTTCCCAAGGACTCTCAATGTCTGTATCACATTAATTAATTTTCCCTGCAAGCTAAGCTGTTTTTCATAGTTTCAGACTATATCAGAGTAATTCAGAGTATTAAATCAATAAAAGAATTATCAAATATATAACATATCATTGGAGGAATCAATTTCCTCCCAGTTTGGTCTTTCTGTTGCATTGGGCCATTTACATTGATCAGTACTTCATCTGGTTTTTACATAATTATTTAATCAGTGGTAACACACAATATAATATTATTCCCTCTCAAGAATTGTTGTTTCAATTATTATACCAATTGTAGCCAACCCTGCACCCTATTTCTTAATTAATTCCATTTATATTGTTACAAACAAACAAGACAAGCAATCTTAATCTTTAGTCACCACCATGTATCTTTTCCATTCCTCATTACTTTTAAAATGTACATGAGTTCAATTAAATCATAAGTAAAAGTAATATATCATCGTCCAGTCTAAATTCATTATCATACAAACATTCCCCATGTTTGTTTAATACTTCTATAAAAAGTCAAGCACTCCTTTGTCTGCAATGGTTCTCAAAACTTTACCACCAAAATCAATCTATAAATAATCCTCTACACAGGGTATAATCCCCTGATAACACAGTGACAGAATGCTTAAAATGCAGTCGGGTTCAGTGGAACTTTAAATTTTTTTTTTTTTTTTGGGCAGGTCTCTTCTAGACCTCCCCTTTTGATGCTTCTAATCTAAGAGCATTCATCCACTTCCTTAAAACCCTTTCAAACCTTCTTGGGCGGCGACGCCATTGTCAAGTCTTACCCGTCATTGGGTCGTCACCTCTTGCCACTGGTCTTGATGCTGCTCAGTCCTCAATCCTTAATAATTTGGTATCAGTAAACAGATATTTTCTTTTTCAGGGAGTATCACCAGAGAACCGACACAGCCAATGGAACATCTACAAATGCTTAAATATGGAGACAATTCAAAACATGGTTAAATTCAAAAAAGCATTATTAAAAATTCATCAATCTATTAAAATTGTCCAAAGTAAAAGTAAAATATGCTAAAATTGAACTCATTTATAGATAATTAATTTCCATTCAGATTTTATTTCTGCTACTTTAGCAAATGTTACACAAAACTATGTATCATGGTGGGGACTAACATCAGATCAGAGCCTCTCACGCTTCTAGGAAGCTTAATTTAAAAACATCACCTTAATTCAATAATGGTCTCTAGATAGTTTTTGAACCTACATTTATTCTTTCAGATGAATTTTCAACTTAATCTGTTGTTTTCAGTATAAACCCTTAACTTTAGATTGCCCTCTGAATATATAAAATCTTTAATCATTGATGAGGAGAGCTGTTTGAACTCCTTCATATCACTCTATCTAACATTATTGTCAAAGCACATCATTTTACATATAAAAATAAAATCAAACCAAAATAAAATGAAATAAAACAACTTATTGATATTTCTTCAAAATCTGCTCTTGTGTTTCTGTTTCAAGCAGACATTTATCAATTTTAGACTGAGAGTGAGGAGTGGGGCATTACACTGTTTCACAATAATACATTTAATTTATTCTTCAACAGTAAAAATAGTGATATTTATAATAACTGATTATATTAATTGCTTTCAAACTTTCTCATCTCACACCATTTAAAAACAAAAACTACTCTCATCTTACTTTCTTCTGTCCATTCAAACAACATACAAATAACCTTTCTAATCTTTAATAAAACAGAACACAATGTCTTTTTCGACATTCTCTATATAATCAATACAACTTATGTTTAGCCTTCTGTTCATGCAGAGCTTTACATTTACAACACCTATCTTATTATTAATATATTATAATCCCTTTTTTATTATTAAGTAATAATTTATTATTACTACTTTCTCCATTTCTTACACTTTCTCAGGTGAAGGAACTTCCATTCTATCTAATAAAATAATATAAATCAAGTTTTTAAACTAACAGAAAAGTAAAAGATTAAACAGAATAAAGTCTTAAAGACAAACATATCTAAAAACATATCTCTTTTCTTGTGTTTTGAAATAATTGCTCAGTAAGATACACTACGTACTTTTAATTTTTCATGACTCTTACATTATTTATTTTTATTTATTTATTTATTTTTTATCCAAATGTTTCATCATCTTTTAACAGTTATCACTATTATACCTCTAAAATGATACTTTCATGTATTAACTATGGCAAACTAAAATAGTAGTAATAGAAATAGACACTCAATCAGCACTTTGTAGTACACACTAAGCTCCTTTTTTTTTTTTTCTTTATTATGAGGGTACTCTCTGGAAAATTTGGGGGAGTAACCAATCCAATAGGTAACTCTATAACTTTGCCACATGTTTGTAATATTTACTCTTCAAATCAATAAATCAGTGGTTAGCTGCTGGATTTAAATTTAGACCCTCAGAACAATTTAGACACAGGCATTAAACCCCATTGATGGCATTCTGGAAAATCATAAAGTGATCGTATAGGACTGAAATAAACTTTTCCAGAGAAATTTTAATCCACATTATAAATGGCAAATCAATAATGATTACCAGCAGCAATGAGCTTAGGAGGATATATCAGATCAGTCACATCATTTTCAGTCTTCTTTGTGTCCTGATTTCCTCCTGCAGCATTAGTAACTTCTATAAAATCATCTTTATCAGCCATCTGCAATGGGGAGAAACTAGTTCCAGAATGAGTTAGTGAAACAACACACATAATAATAACAAATGAAACACAGAATAGACACATGAATATGAAGTTATTAACATTCATATATGAGGAAGGTATGATGTTCAATTTAATCTTAACCTTTCTCCATGGGCTTCACCCGCCCCCAAGACCAATGTTTAAATGATCCAAATCATTCTTAAATTTATTTTCCTTTAGTCTCAAATGCAGCTCCTCAGTGTACCCATGATCAACCAAGACCTATTCTGTGTATACCAAACAAAAAATAAATAAAATAAAAACAAAATATCTATCTATCTGCTATCTGTCTTTTTCTAAAGTCGGGGCCCCTTTCTGTCTGTCTGAAGACATCAAGAGAGGCCTGTTTCCCCTCAAAGTCATCCTCAATGCCCTCATCAGACAGTCCCTAACAAAAATAAAAAATCTCTGCCTATCTTTTGTTGGTTGATCAAGTTTACACCTGTAGCGTGGCCACATAAGGGGCGTTTTATATAACTTTAAATGTGTGTCATTTATATTTATTAGTTATATTGCTTTCCCCTGTTTTCTGTCATTCCCCTCAGCTGTTGTGTGTTATTCCCAGAGCTCTGTTCACGCGAGATCTTCGCGTGAATTCATCTACGTGTTTTCCTGCCACGTAAACAGGAACTAACTTTCGGTTTCTATTTAATGAACCGCCATGCCGATAAACGGGGCTCATTTGCGAGTACTCTCACTACAAACCCGTTCATTCATTAAATTGGATTACGCTGGTGACTGAACTGGGAGCGCTGAGACGCCGTTCCTCCTGGAGGTTATTCGTTTGGCTCGCAGCCAGGATTACCTTTTATCAGAGGGCATTGGTCATTCATCAATTCATCACTCCATCACTTGGTCGTGCTCACGGACTATACAAACAACCGGTGAGGCTGATCTGGACACTGTAAATAACTCTGTGCACTCTGGACTTCACTACTACATGTACATACACCTTGTGTTGTTATTGTTGTAAATATTATTATTGGTTTTGTAATACACTTGGGTTTATTGATTTTTCATCAGTGTTGGTATTTATTTTCTCTACTCCACAACCTATCATTAGAAACGGTACGGAAGATCCCATAATTAGTGTAAACTCCTCTTTAATATATTGGAGAGTGTTACATAGTGGTGGCCCGTACGGGGAACTACGTGCCGTTTCTATTTGTTGATAGTATTTTTTTGTGTGTGTTTATAAAAATGGAAGACATGACACAAGCAAATGGTGGAATAATCAATGCACATAATTATGAAATTGAGACTGACGTGCATGAGTTCAGGGGTAGCTCTGATGAAACTAAGGATGCTGATTTCACTGCGGGCCCGTTTGTTACCAGACGTAACCCGACAGATGAAATAGCATCTATTCTTAGTTCTTTGTATAACTCTGATGAAGATGCTGATGATGATGATGATGAAAAAGAAATGATGAATATAAATGTTGTACAGACAATGCAAATGGAGATTGATAAACTCAAGGGTGATTTATTGGCTCTTAATGCAAAAATACAACATAATGAACAGGAATTACAACAGTCTGTAGATAGTTCCCTTAATAGGGAAACTAGTTTCCGGGAGTCAGTGGACGCTAGTTTAGCAGACTTAGAAGATCATATTCAGAGGTCTGTAGAGAAGTTGGAGAGAGCAGTGGTTGATTGTTTCCTGCGGAGAGATGCAAGATGGGAAAATCAAATGAAAAAAATAAGATTCACCAGTACCCCATCTCGATCTCAAGTACAGACTTTTTACCCTGCCTCTTCCCCATCTACAGCTAATGTCTTAAATACTCCCGTACCAGCTACCAGACGTAAAGTCCCCCCGGTTAACAGAGACAACGTTACCTATGACGTCACTGCTGGAGCACAAGTATCTAACCTGGCTCACCCTTCATGTATGCCCAGTATGTCGTCTTTCTGTGGGAAACCCCCTATCCGTTTGGAATTTCCTTCCTTCGGTGAGGCTAGCGAGACATCCGATGTACTCCATTTCGTCGAACAGGTCGAAAATTATCTGGCCATTAGACCCCTACCTAGTGGGGAGCTCGTTGGCACCCTGAGTACAGTGCTCAAAGGACCCGCTTTAAGCTGGTGGAAGGCAGAAAAAAACAAGGTAACAGATTGGCAATCCTTCAAAGATGCTTTCATGTCTGCTTTTCTTCCAGATGATTACCTCACTGAAGTGGAGGACAAGTTAAGATCACTGGTGCAGCAACCCAATCAGCGTTTGAGAGATTTCGCCTATGATTACCGAGCCCTCTGCCTCAAATGGAAGCCAGCTATCACTGAAGAGGAGATGGTGAGCCGCATTCTTAACAACATCAATCCAAGAGTTGCGGGCTGTCTGAGAGGGACGGTGAAATCAGTGGAACAGCTGGTGAAGGTGGGATCTATGGTGGAGAAGGACTGGATGGGAGCAAAAGATTACTGGCAGAAAGTGAGCAAATTGAACAGCAAAGAGACTACAACTAAAAGACCACCTGAACGCCATACTGCTAAAAATCTAGCAGGAGTATCCATTGCTCAACCCCACCCTATGACATCTCTTCTAGTAGTGCCTGTGACGATAAAAGGACAAGAGGTGAAGGCGGTACTGGATACAGGGAGCACATACACCCTTATGCAGGAGAGCCTCTGGAGACAGTTAGGAGGGAAGCTAAACCTGACCCTTCAGCCCCTCTTCAACGGTTCATTATGGCTGATGGAAAGATGCACCAGGCGATTAACAAGAGATCAGTCTGTTATGAGTGGCATGACAAGGTATGCAGGTTGGACACCTATGTAATGAAGGATGCTCACCTGGCCTTTCCCCTTATAGCTGGTCTGGATTTCCTGAGGACCGCTGAAGCCATAGTGGACGTGGGACACTGGAGATATGGTCTAAAAATGGGCAAAGGATATGTTTATCATCCATTTCTAACTGCACTTCTAAATCCTCTACTGTCTTCACGACTAATGGGTGAAAACCTAGGCATGACTGCTGCGGTGACTCTCTATTATGCCGTACCTCCAACCTGGAATCCAGCCACATACGACTTACCCACACAAATTGTTCCCAGCTGGGACTCCGACAATCAGGATGAATTGAAAAAGCTGATGGAAAATTGGCCTCATACCACCTCTCAAGTCCTGGGAAAAACATCTGTGGAACAGCACAAAATTACACTGTCCGATGAAATGCCCATGAGATCCAGAGCTTATAGGATCTCACCATTCAAAAAAAAGATTATTGATGCACAAGTGGAACAAATGCTACGGGACCATATCATCGAGCCTTCTTTCTCTCCCTGGTCATCACCTGTAGTCCTGGTCCCCAAACCTGATGGTTCCTACTGGTTCTGTGTGGACTATAGGAGACTGAATAGTAAGACCGTACCTGACGCTTATCCAATGCCAATCATTCATGACATCTTAGAATCCATGGAAGGCGCCTCCTGGTTCAGCACATTGGATTTGCAGTCAGGGTACTGGCAGGTTGAAATGGAGGAAAGTAGCAAAGCCAAAACAGCCTTCATCACCTCCCAAGGACTATTCCAATTCTGCTCCATGCCATATGGATTACGGAATGCCGCTGCCACCTTCCAGAGGCTGATGGAGAGGGTCCTAGCAGAGTTGAGAGGGATGTTTTGCTTAGTCTACATTGATGACATCATAATCTATTCAAGGTCTTTATCAGAACATGTCCAACACCTGAACACCATTCTACAGAGACTAAACCAAGCTTCACTTACACTAAATATGAAGAAGTGTCACTTCTTTAAGAAGCAGCTGAAGTTCCTGGGACATATAGTCTCAGAGAAAGGAGTGGAGGTCGACCCTGAAAAGACCCGAGCGGTTGCTGACTATCCTCCTCCCAAAGACATTAAAGCCCTCCAACGCTTCTTGGGATTAGCCGGGTGGTACCACAAGTTCATTCCCCATTTTGCCGACATCACAGCTCCCTTAAACAATCTAAAAAAGAAAGGAGTTAAGTGGGATTGGACACCTGAGTGCCAAACCAGCCTTGAAAACATCAAACAGCTGTTACAAGACCCACCTGTATTGATGCAGCCTGACCTCAATCAACCCTTCCAGGTTCATACAGACGCCAGTGATGTGGGCTTAGGAGCCATCATTACCCAGCACACTCCAGAGGGGGAACGGGTAATAGCTTACGCATCACCTAACATTGCGTGGACCTGAACTGAATTATTCTACGGCTGAAAAAGAGTGTCTGGCGGTGGTCTGGGCAGTGGAAAAGTGGAAACATTACCTGGAAGGAAGACACTTTGACATCTATAGTGACCATGCTGCCTTAACTTGGGCCTTCAACAGTCCTAAAACCTCCTCTCGGCTGACCCGGTGGACTCTTCGGTTGCAGCAATTCATCTTCCAAGTACATCATAGAAGAGGATGTCTGAACCTGGGACCAGATGCCTTGTCACGAGTCTGTGAAGCTCCTGAAAGTGAAGGTGTGCCCTGTCTAGCCATAATAAAACCAAAATGTGCCTCTGACATACCCCACACGTTACAGGAAATCTCACAAGCACAAAGTCATGACAATACGGTGTCTCTCCTCCAACTGGCCCAAAAAAACAGAAAGGTTCAGGAAAACCAAATTACCTTTGAGGTCCACCAGGGGGTGCTATATCGCCGAGTTCCTGTCAAGAACAATGGAAATAAATTCCAGCTGGTTGTTCCTCAGGCATTAATTCCTGGTTTCTTGCACTACGTACATGATAACCCACTGGGAGGACATCTGGGATGACTAAAAACTCTGCCGAGGCTCCTGGAGGTGGCGTGGTGGCCTACTGTCCGTAAGGATGTCTGGCAGTATGTAAAAGGATGCGATACATGTCAAAAATATAAACATGACAATACAAAACCCAGCGGTTTTCTACAGCATACTCAAGTGACAGAACCAGGTCACACTTGGGGAATGGATTTCATGGGACCTTTCCCGACCAGTAAGAAACGAAACGCTTACTTACTGGTGTTTGTGGATTATTACACCAAATGGGTAGAGATGTTCCCCCTTTGAGATAGTAAGACCCCTAAGATCGTAAAAATTCTAAGGGAAGAAATCTTCACCCGTTGGGGGGTGCCAAAGTACCTCATTTCCGACCGGGGAGCCCAATTCACCTCCAATGTGCTCGCAGAGCTATGCAGGTCCTGGGGAAGCATCCAAAAGCTCACTACCAGTTATCATCCTCAAACAAACCTCACTGAAAGAATAAACAGGACAGTAAAAACAATGATTGCGTCATATGTGGGACAACATCATGATAGATGGGACCAGTGGTTGCCTGAATTAAGGTTTGCTATTAACACAGCACATCAAGAAACTACAGGTAGAGCACCTGCTGAATTAATGATGGGCAGACTCCTACACGGTCCACTAGAGAGGTTGATCCTCAAAAACCCCACTCCTGACCAGACCTCGTATAACCTAATTGATAGACAGAACACCATGGCAGAGGAGGTAAGGCTTCGAGTAGGAGTGCAACAATCTAGACAAGCTAGATACTACAATGCCCGACGGAAAGATGCGCAGTTCCAGCCGGGAGATCTAGTCTGGGTTAGAACTCACCCTCTCTCGTCTGCCTCCAATAAATACTCTGCTAAGCTAGTGCCCAAATGGGAGGGACCAGCTGAAATAATAAAAAAAATGGGGCCAATAAATTACACCATTCGCTGGGGAGACCCATGTAAAACAGACAATAAAAATGTGGTTAATCTGAAACGCTGGTACGGACGATCTCCTCCTATGCCGATGGCTGGGGGGGGATCTATGTAGCGTGGCCACATAAGGGGCGTTTTATATAACTTTAAATGTGTGTCATTTATATTTATTAGTTATATTGCTTTCCCCTGTTTTCTGTCATTCCCCTCAGCTGTTGTGTGTTATTCCCAGAGCTCTGTACACGCGAGATCTTCACGTGAATTCATCTACGTGTTTTCCTGCCACGTAAACAGGAACTAACTTTCGGTTTCTATTTAATGAACCGCCATGCCGATACACGGGGCTCATTTGCGAGTACTCTCACTACAAACCCGTTCATTCATTAAATTGGATTACGCTGGTGACTGACCTGGGAGCGCTGAGACGCCGTTCCTCCTGGAGGTTATTCGTTTGGCTCGCAGCCAGGATTACCTTTTATCAGAGGGCATTGGTCATTCATCAATTCATCACTCCATCACTTGGTCGTGCTCACGGACTATACAAACAACCGGTGAGGCTGATCTGGACACTGTAAATAACTCTGTGCACTCTGGACTTCACTACTACATGTACATACACCTTGTGTTGTTATTGTTGTAAATATTATTATTGGTTTTGTAATACACTTGGGTTTATTGATTTTTCATCAGTGTTGGTATTTATTTTCTCTACTCCACAACCTATCATTAGAAACGGTACGGAAGATCCCATAATTAGTGTAAACTCCTCTTTAATATATTGGAGAGTGTTACACACTGACAACGCCGCACTCACATTTAAATTGTTCTCCAGACATTTTTTAAATCATAGAAAAATCAAAAACAACTTTCTAGTGTTTAATTTAATAATGTTAAAATAGTATTCTCTCATAAACTGGACCAGACAGAACATAAAACAGACACATGAATGTGAAGTTTTCACATTTAAGGTTTAACTTAATAAGATACAAAATATAATTTTCTTATTATTTATTTTATCATCATATCATTGGCCCTCTTTTGCCATTTGCTTGAATATAACAACACTTATCTTATATACAACCTTGGTTTAAAATCCAATAACTTATTTGACTTTAGTTTAACGCAATACACTCGACTCAAAGCTTTGTTGTTTGTCCAGATAATGTGATTTCCCAAATACAATTCAATCACTTTAACGTGATCACTTTTTTATAATCGAAATATTCTTACTCGTCACTTTGATATAAAAGGAGTTATGATCTGACACATGTCCATTCAACAGCTGCTCCCTCTCAGTTTAGTTAATCTTATATCAGGCTTCATTCATGGGATGAAAAGAACAGCCCAATAATAAACATTGTCCAGTCCGCTAAGAGTTAACTTTTTGATTTCATGCACATTTTTGTTTTACAGCTATTTGTTTGTTTATACTGTATTATATTTATCCTTACACAAACACACACACACACACACACACACACTTACACAGACATACACATATATTTTTTATCATTGGTTTTCATTCTACAATCATAATATTTATTAAGTGCCCTCTTTGTTTTTAATCATCAGATCACTTCTGCCTCTTATATTGATGAAAATAGTCTAAATAGATTTTCTTTTATGTATATTTCATACATACTCCTCATTAGTTATGCAGCAAAGGATCAACCTCTCTATCTGGATGGATATTTATAGGGCTCATATAACATACACTTCCATACACAATCACACTTCAGTCATACTTCCCATACTTTCAAACACAGATACTCTCACAAACACAGAAACTTTCACACTTTTTACAAACACAAGGCCTTTATAAACACAGAGCTCTCAAAAAATATTAAAACAAACCTATTACTTCTGCCCCTCCTTTTGCTCTCCTCTTTTTATCCCTCTCTCTCCTTTATTTCCATAAAAACACTCATTATTTACAGTGGTTGATTGCTATATCTGTTACTTCTTTTTATATTAAAACTCATGTACTTCCACCCACAGAGGTCACATCCATTTTGGGTCTCTGTTCAAGACAATTTCTACATTGGTGCTAATTCTCCTTTACTCTCTCTATTAAAAATCACCTTAACATTTTTGACTGTATTTAATTTGTTCATAACTCCAGAAATGATCACTAATTCCCTGTGTTTCTATTATTAATCTTTTTAATTCGATTTCTTTTCTCCTCTCATTTAGTCTCCTCTCAAATTCAGTAACATCTTATTTCCACATTATGATTTCTGCTTCAGGAGGAAAACTGAGACAAGGAAAAAAAGGTTTCTCTGTGCCTGCTCAAAGCCCTCCCTTTACAGCTCCCTATTCTCACTCTAGCAGCCCCTCCCTTCTCTCTTTCCCAGCACTCAGTCTCCAGCATACTGTAAGAGAGAGAGAATGAAAAAATCAACAACTGTGCTCATTTATCCGAGTCTTATCAACTATACTTCTGGATAACATCCAACTAAATAAACAAAATATTTATTACTACTAATACTTATTTATATATTTATTATACTTATTTTTATTTCTTATCTCTTCCCCTTATATTTATTTATTATCTTTTATTTCTTTCTTTTTACTCTTTTTGTTATCCTCTTTATTTTCTTAACTTATATTTTCTCTTATTCTTTTATTTTATTATTTGCTTATGTTCCTTGTTTTATTGCTTATATGGTTTCACTTTATTTCTTCTCAAAACCAACTATTTGTTTATTCATGCTTTATGTTTGTTAATATAATCTTATTTTGTGATTTACAAAACTTTTCTGAAAACATGGTTATACCTCACATACTACTTATACATACATCTTGGGTACAAAGTCTAAACTGGATAACATGATTATACATTACTTATTTCTTATACATACAGCATGGTCACAAGTGTTTAAACTAATGCATTCATTTTTCTAATTATTTGCTTTATCATGCATTATACTTTCATTTTTGATTACATATTTATTTCAACATGAGCAATACATTGCTTTCACGTAAGTAATGCATCATTATCTATGTCTATATTAGCAATACACACTTAAGTTTTGCATTCTGCCCTCTTAAAACAACGTTTCCCAATAATGTGCCACTTCAGATTTCAAGTAAGGAATATTCGCCTCCTTGACTGACACTTTCAAATGTCCCCTGTATATATCTATCTCATCTCTATGGCCTGTTTTACAGAGTGTAGTTATGTGATCCACAAATAATTTAGGATCTATGTTCCTAACCGCAACATCCAACCAGTTAACAAATGGCCACTCCTGTTCTATTTCTCCTAAATTCACCACTTCAGTTAAGGTTCTCATTAACTCCTTCTTTTTTGCAGTTAATTTTCTCTTCTGCCCTGCGTAATCTATGTACTCTGATTCTTTCCAAAAATGATCGCTGATTCCCTTTAACTCTATCAGCGCTCTTTCCAATTCTCTCTCCCACTCTTTAGATCTGCATTGATCTCCAACGTTACAAAACTCACTTGTCTCTGCATTTTTCTCTAGTCTTGTTCACTGTAATGGAAAACTTTTTGCCTTTTCTTTATCTTTTTCCCAATTATTCTATTTTTTGTCTTCTGAATCTCCCCTTCCCCTCACTCACAGAGCTGTCCGTTCAGCTGACCAGTGAGCGAGAGCAAGGCAGGGAGATATCAGAGAAGCCGGTGCCATTTTGCGTCTTTATACTTTTTCAACAATTGTTTTATTCAATTCACCGTTTCAATTAGTTTTCCACTTTTGCTCTCATTTAGCATTTCCTGCTTAGTGCACCTGATTCTCTGTATTATTCTGCCTTTGCACACAATACATCATCAACATTGCAATCATGCATTTGAATAAACACAAGAACAGCGCAATTAAAGCACACATGCACCAACAACATAGTTAGTCATGCACATTATTCATTATCTCAAACATGCACACATAGTTCAACAATTCCCGTTTTCTGCACAGTCCGGGTTCCGTCAAACACTGCAATAAATAACTTAATCTAACACCTGGAGGAATTTTGCGCGAATTTTCACTTCTCCACCCGTGTTAGGATTTTCACCTGTACAGGATTTTCAGCCACTCTTCTGGCAAAACCTTGAATAAATGCACCTAACCGGGAATTTTCACG
This sequence comes from Xyrauchen texanus, assembly GCF_025860055.1. Classification (NCBI taxonomy): domain Eukaryota; kingdom Metazoa; phylum Chordata; class Actinopteri; order Cypriniformes; family Catostomidae; genus Xyrauchen; species Xyrauchen texanus. The sequence goes on from NC_068323.1 coordinate 26,224,958, forward strand.
TGCGTCGCTTCTCGACTCACCCCCAGGCTTTTTCTACCTTCTTCAAATAAACTTTCTTAAACTCTCTTTAAACAATCCCACCCCCCTATTTTTGAAATCTGGAACTCGCCTCTATTTTAGCCAATTAGTTCAAATTATTCTATGTCCGGACTGGCAAAAGTCTTAGGAAGCCACTTACCGGGACTCGCTACCACAGATCACACAAAAACACCTTAAGCAAAGATGCTTACCTCAGTTTCTGGCGCCGGTGTTTCTGTGCGATTCGTGCAAGCCGTCCCACCAGCGACCTCTGCCCCTTGACCTCAATGCCAGCCCCACGAGTTGGGTGCCAAAGATATGTCGTGGAATATCGCGATGAATCTCTCTAAGTTGTAAGAAAACTCTCAGAGTCTTGAGTTCCAGATGCCAAAGTTGTAGTTTATTGAACACCAACAAACATGAGACCGGCCAGCTGTCCGTTCTGACTGTCTTAGTCCAAAACCTCCTCTTCTATACAGTTTGTTATCTGGCATTACCTCATTTCTGTGCCCCTTTGTTATTTTTGTAACCAATGGATACTATTTGCCACCATTATCTCACAGAGCCTTTTGATATCTTTTTACTGGTAGAAACTTGGCTTTAGTCTATCTTCAAGGTCCTTAGTCTCATTATTTTGTTACAGCTGGGTGCTCTTTGTGGCCTCTGCAGCATCAACACTTTTAGTAACCTCATATGCTCTCTCCTGGGTCACACAAAGGCCAGGAAGCTCATATAAGTATTTTGATATATAAGAAACATACTAGAATATTGAAAAATATACTATATTAACAGTAACAGTGACATGAAAATAAAATCGCTAAAAACATTGCATAACATTCATGAACTCCATTCCATCTAAAACATAGTTTGTCTCTTCCTTCCTAGTGCTTTAATGTTGAATGTATCTAATTCCCCAAGAGCCTTCTTTTCATGATATCTGTTTGAAATAATGATAGAATATAGATGAATGGATCAACAGAGAAATTAATGTAATGTATACTTAATTATGAATAGAGGTCGAACGATTAATCGGCCGGCCGATTAATCGGACGATTTTTTGCATTTTTTACATAATCGGCATCGGCCAATATCCACGCATATCAAGCCGATTATTAGGCAGGCGCATCTGTGGGCAGCCTAGTGTTGTTGTGGAACACGTGTTCGACGCACGCTGCCCCAGAGTCATTTTCCAGCAGAGTGAGCAGACCTCATCCAGTGCCTAAGGAAGGAGCTAAGTTCCTTGGAGAAAACAGTAAGGGTTAAATTTGTATAACTTCTTTAGATTTAATTAAAAACTTTTGATATGTTACTGCCAACTTCAAGAAAAAACGTGACAAACGCGATAGTTGACATGACGTTCGGCTACTTTGGATATTGATAGCGTAGTTGAAGTTGCATTATCACAGCAGAAGGGTTGCTATCATGTCACAATAAGGAAGCAAGTATTTTGCAATTACAGACAGTGAATCTGAGACTTTTATTTGTTCTGTTTGTGTGTCTTGTATTTGAGAGGGTTGTCACTCAATGCAGATAAATAAGTAATACAAATATACCAACGCAGTATAGGCTATTGAAGGACTGGCTTTGGTAAGCTCGGACGTTATCGGTTCTGCTGTCGGTACTGGAGAAATTAAGAAAATACATTCTTTATTGCTATAAAAAGAAAGTTATTTTATCTCGCCAGCCATTTCTATGTATAATAATATGAAACCATTCGTCTGTGATGCAATTTAGCTATTCGCAGTCAGAGAGAGAGAGAGAACTCGCTCACGCGGTGCCACAGCGAGCACAAAACGAGCCCTGCTTAATGAGTGACAGAACTAAACATTCAGACATAGCCTGGTTTAGATCTGTGATTATTAGTCTGATTTTATTTTAGATTTCGCCTTCCAAAGATTATAAAAAGAATATTTATACATAAGCCGCATTCTGTCTAGCACAACTTCCTTCCCTTCACATCGGTGCACTGACATTTCTCCCTAAAACTCAAACTTAACGTCAGAATCAGCACGATCGGTGATTGTTGTAAAATGCTACTGTTGCTAAATTGCGGGACGCGTTTAATAATAAAAAGAGCACAAGAGATACCGTTCCCAAGGCGTGGCGCTCGAAACACACATCAAAGAGACAAGCAAAGTATAGGCTACTTTGGGTTTCATGTGCGCGTCTAAACGATCAACTATACACAAAAATATGTCAAAACGACCGGCTTGGAGATTCACTTAAACACAGTTTATGTCTTAAATGGACATAGTTAATGAAATAGTTGGGGAGAAAATATGCTGCATCATGAGCCTATTAGATCTGAACTCTGTCTTAAAGGGGAAGCGGTCTATTAAACATGTGACGATTGAGCCATTACTGCGAATCAAACAACAAAAGGCAAAGAGAAAATCACTTACAGCTCTTGAATGAATAACTTCTGCATTAATAAGCATTAATCTATCTATGATAAACTATGCAGTGTTATTTTACAATTGATTACTTTATTAGATTTCTTTTTAGACCACACCTGAACAGTAATGTTAGTAGACCTTCCTGAAATTAAATCACTGTGCCTATATAACGTTTATATTTGTGTAATATATATATATATCAAAAAGAACCGATAAGAATACCGTTAAAGTACCGGATCGATAAACAGTATCGGTAAGATTGTAATACCATTAAAACCTTAACGATACCCATCCCTAGTTATGCCTGTGCTTCTCTTGGATGCTCTGAATATTGGATTACATGTCTGGATTGCCCCTTAATTAAAGCTGCATTTGGATCTCAACCTTCGTGTCTCGGAGCAGTTCGTAACACCTGCTTTGTTTATTTAATATATTTGTTATACATTATTTATACAATATGTTTTTACATTACACATTTTTAATTTAAGTGTACAAGTGCAGATTGGTCAAGTGTTCAATAAATGTATTTGTTGAGAAATTTTGTCTATCTTAAGTAATTATTTGTGTTACATTTTATCTTTCAAATAAAAGGTTCAAATAAGAGGTTAAAAACAAGCACATATCGGCCAAATATCGGCCAAATATCGGCCAAAATAAATCGGCTGCATTAATCGGTCATCGGCCGACCCGGATTTCAAAAGATCGGCATCGGCCTGAAAAAAACAATATCGGTCGACCTCTAATTATGAACTCATGACCTACTGTGTTTTCCCAACAAATGTAACCACTTATCAGTTTCTTATAAAACACAATATAGATTATTATTCTGTAATAACAAGCTTATTATGTAACTATTGTTGAACCTGAACCTCACACAGGTTTATTCTGATACTGAATAATAAGCAGTCACTCAGCAAGATCCCTGAATTATTTTAAGATAAGTATATGTGTATGATGTATATGGCTACATTTCAGTTTGATTTACTTTCTCCGTCGTTCTCTTAGGATCGCATCCGTTCTCTGTGGATCCTTTTAAATTCGCTCCCTATACTGTCTGGTCCTCTCTTTTGCACTCATCTCTCCTTCAGTTCTTTCTGTTCTAAAAAAGTTAAGTTGCATTATAAGTAGTAGCACTGTATTTATGTACTTTATATTTGTTTATAGTTGTTACATTATACATTATAATTGTTTTAGTAACACTTCATAAAATTTTATGTAGTCTCCAAAAAACGGCAATAAACAATAAAATGTAAGTCATTATTGATTTTAAAATCATCAAAACTGGTCAAAAAAGAATGAAAAGTATGTTAACAAACTTTATTTATTTGTTTTAATAGCTTCTTAAGGAGGTCTTGTCCTATTGTGTGACATCTGTGTCCTATGGTGTGACAGGCCAAAGTGTCACACCAAAGGACATTTTCTGTCACACCAAAGGACATTTGAGCTTTTGTGGCATATTAATAACCATGCTAATGCTAGCTGAACTGTCATTAGCAATTGGCATGATGCATTTGCATATTATTTAGTCCTGCTTTTAAAAATACAAATTTGAATTAAAAAATTAAATTTAGTTGTGTCACACCAAAGGACAAAAACACTTAACAACTTCAGTGGTCTGAAAACATAGTTAAATATTTGAACAATTCTGAAAGAAATACTTACCATGTGCACTGCTCATGGGCTTCATAGGGGTATTCAGTCACATGACCTTGAATGGGGTCTTTCAAACAAATGTAGTTGTCCATGATATTGCCCAACTTAATATCAGGTTATTGCATAACACCAAAGGACATTTTTTTCTGTGACAAACTTTATAAAATTCCTACACTTTAAAAAATGTATGTATAGGAAAAGTGATGGCCACTTAGTGAAATAGACACTTGCGCAATTATGCCAGGAGTGTCCATTAAGATTTTTAAACATTATTTCCTTTATTTATAAAAGTTAATATTTATGAAATAATTTTGTCTACCGTCACACCATAGGATGAGATTTGGCTCAAAGTTGTAAAAAAATTAAAAATAACTCTGATATTAAAACAACAAATTCATGTAAAACAAGAAAATGTTTAACCATTTACAGTATTCTAAATGATGAAAATGTGAAATACTTTTTTTTTCTTTCTTCTGTGACGGTGAAAAAGCCACGTCACGTCAACTACAGAATTGTGAAATCTCATCAGGTTTGAAGAAATATAAAGTTGGGTATCATCGGCATAACAGTGGAAATTTATTCCACGATTCCTGTTAATATCTCCCATGGGAAGCATATACAAGGAGAAAAGCAGAGGCCCTAAAACTGATTCCTGTGGCACTCCATACTGTATTTTTGTTTGGTTTGACCATTCCTCATTGACAAGGGACCTGCTAAATAGGACCTAAACAGAACCAGATATTCCATTGCAGCACACGAGTAATGAATTCAAGCATTTCTTTACTGATAAAATTTAAATAATCAGAATTATGGGATTATGCTTGGTTGGTATTGGACATGTGGTGGCTTTTGATGTTTCTATAAGTTTTGTTAGCTCTTCATGACCTATGACAGCGAAGTGAAGTTGCTCATGAGGAAAATTATGAGACACTGTTTTCTGAGGTGCTATGACAGATGATTGCATAATCCCATAATTCTGGTTATTTAAATTTTATCAGTAAAGAAATTCTTGAACTCATTACTCTTGTGCTGCAACAGAATATCTGTTTTTTTGAGGCTTTATTCCTAACCAATTTAGCCACAGAACTGGAAAAACACCAAGGATGTTTCTGGTTCTTTTCTAGTTTGCTCAAATATGCTGACCTGTTAACTTTTAGTGCCTGTCTGTAGCTACAGACACTATCCTTCCTTACTCCGCGAAATGACTCTAATTTTGTATTGTTCCACTTGCGCTCCATTTTCCATGCTGCTCTCTTGAGAGCACGAGTGTGATCATTTTACCATGCTAAAATAAATATATATATATATTAGTGTCTTTACTTCTTTTAGTTTCTGTCTGACTTGCACTTGATGAGTACATTTTGACCAGGCAAGATTTTTGTTTATTCAGTTGCCATGACAACTAGATTCGCACCTTCCAAGGGCTTCTGAGAACAGAGCGTGAAATTGCGAAGCTAGCAGTTTTTGAGACTAGCTACCAGCAGCTACTGCCCGGATTATGCAAACCTGTGATTCCATTCAGTGCAAGTCATCAGAATAAGGTAAATGCCATGGCTATTGTAATCTATTGTGCTGCAGGTGTTTTGGGTTTAGTGTTAAAACTGAATGATATCAACATTGAACATTATTATATATTTTATTTATTTAATTAGAAGATGAATTCCATGTAGGGATACATGAAGTAGTCCCAACAAGCAACAAGACTCCACTTATTGAGTTGGTCATTTAAAAGTAGATCGTCACACAAAAAGGTGTGGGCACCCCTGACATAGTATGTAGATTAACATGGCAGAGGCAGAGCTGCATCTTCTACCAAATAATTACAATTCCAATGTTTGGAAACTCTTTGGGTTTTATAAGAGAGGTGGAGATTTTGATAAAACCATGCAGTTTGTAAAATATGTCATGCCTCTATAAAATATACAGGCAGTATGACTAATTTAAAAACACACTTGAAGTGCCGACACGAAAGCGCATTCCTCTGCTGGCAAGTTACGGAACTTTTCTTCATTGTTTATCCCTGAGCGTCCTTAAATTGTTTTCACTGTAGTGTGAACTGTTAAAATTGTAACTGGAGACAGAACAGGAAAAGAACATCTGGTTTTATTTAATCTTTTTTTTTTTTTTTTTGAACTACAAAGGCGTTTTTGCGAAAGGTCCATGCGTTACAAATCAGAAGGCACTTAAGTTAATTTATTATTTGCTGTCTGTCTGTACCAAAGAAATAAAAGCAAACTATCCATAGCCTACCATATTGAATTGCATAGCATCGTATTTTTCCCCATTGCATCTTATTGCATTGAATCTCATTGTGTTGAATCGAATCGAAATCGGATCGCACTGCATCGTAATAGGGGTGTATCACATCGCATCAGTAGCTGCTTCATATGTATCTTTTTCAGCTTCTGCAGCTGAGATTGGGCTATCCTCAAAATACTATGACTAGATTATTTGTTTTATTCAAACAAGATTTGTCTTCTGAAATATTATTAGTGCATTGGTAATATCTTGCAGTGTTATTTATTTATCTTTATATTTCTGACAACAGTGTGTTTTAAGTAGAATTGTATCTCATCTTTGTTCCTCATACTTATAATTTCCTCATACCTCATACATTTTTGACATATATAATTTATGAGATTCTTCTGAACGTGTACTGGAAACATCATAACGCCACCTGTAAAAACATTTTTAAAACAAGCTTTCAGCCAAGGTAGGACCCTCGTTTAATTAGGATCCATGTGTTTACTGATATTAAAGTATTATAGTGTTATAGTTGTGCTGAATATTCAAGTTAAGCTATTAGGGGTGTGAATCTTCAATGGTCTCACGATTCAATTCGATTACATTTATTCGATTCGATATCACGATGCATCACGATACATTGGGTCCTCAATTTTCAATATTACTGCACATGGCTACATTTATGTCAATGAATACAAGCAGTCAGATATATTAACATTTTTTATTTTATCTGCTCTAAGAAAGTAAACTTCCTGAATGTAGCACACATCAAACAAAACTTAAGTCTGAACATAGCAGACAACAGGAGCATTTAGAACTAATAAACACTAGTAAATACTAAACGTTCATGAAACTGTCAAGTACTGTACTTAAGTAATTGTTGTGGCAGGGTGGAGGGCGGGGCCAGGTCGTGATCATACACACCCGGTCCCTTATCAGGCTAATCAAGCCTCCGAGAGGGATAAAGGCCGACTGGGGAGGATTGTGCGGTAGAGAGAGATAGTTTACGGACATGTCCGTCATGTGTGTGTTTGTGTCTTTTAAGTTTATCATTAAAACTATTATTTATATTGTCAAGCCGGTTCTCGCCTCCTCCTTTCCATTGACTGCTTTACATTTGTATATAGTGCAATGTACTTCATAGAATATTTAAATATTAACAAATGTATAAACATTAAATTATAAACCAAAATCAGTAGTAGAGGCCAATCCTACTTATTGTATTAATTATCTTCAAACACAAAACATTCTGCAGTACTCTAATATACAAAATAAAAGCAAATAACAAATATAAAATAACAGCACAGGGCACTTCCTGAACGTGCCAAATGTAAAAAAGAAAAAAAAAGTAACTTCTCAGCATTTGGGAATTTGTAGGTTTTTCTGTAAGAACTCTAATTGCTCTGGTTTGAGAGTCACCTTGCGTTCAGACCATAGGCATCGATAGCGTCAAATCGACCGGAAGTCATTCATTTTCTATGACAGCCAGCGTCTCTTGGCGGCGAGAAGCGGCGCGGCGAGTTCGGCGGCAACCTATTGGAGTATAGAATTGCTCCGTTATAGCGAAGTCTAGAGAACACAACCGTGTAAACTTTGGTTCCCACCAAACATTAGTTCCGAAGACAAAATGGAGGAGAAACTGATTATTGCCGTGGCGGGTTTTCCCGTAATATTTGATCTGTCCCCGTTTGCTTCCAGGGATATAAATAAAATAAAAAAACGATGAGTGGACAAAGGTGTCTGAAATTGTTAGTGTGCCAGGTGAGTTGATGAAGTGGATATTGTGGTTTATATAATATTATATAATAATATATTAAAATATTTCATGAGGATATACGCTACTTGTGATATGTCGTCAAAAAGATACCGGTCGACATGTCTGGATGTTTTGTGGCCCCTTTAAATATAGTTTACAAAACCAAGCATTCTGAACAAACGTTGCCACCTATTTCAAATACGTCAGAGTGTCCACGAATTTTCGATAGCGTTGTTGGCAGGGCAGCCAGAGCAAATTTTGACGCTCTCGCCGCCTCTGTTCTGAACGCATGGTAACTCTTTTAGCAGTGACCACATCTCCTGCAGTGGAGAAAACTCGCTCTGCAGACACGCTTGTTCCTGGGATACACAAGTATAGTTTTGACAGCTGAGAGAGAGAAGGGAAAATGTGACCTCATGGACTGCCACCAGTTCAAAGGGTCCTCCGTGAGAAGCAGAGATGAAGCTTTACAGTATGTCTCCATTTCCTCCTCAACCCTGGCATAGGGGGTCTTGGGTTCTACTTTACCTTCAGTGTCAGTGAAAGACTATCCCAGCAAATTGACGAGCAGCAATGAGGCCTTTCGTTTGGGAGCAGAGAGCATTCGATAATGTCGACTAAACATTTCAGCCCTAATGCAAATGATAATTAGCTTTTAAGCTCACCTGCTTTATTTGCTTGAATTAATCCGGGTGTCTTGTCTTTCAGGTGCTTTATTAAGTTTGATGTATTTCCTCCTTTCGTCAGAAAATTGTAAAAGCACTGTTTACAAATAGGTTTTTGCTGATCTATGATGTTTCCCTTTTCATCAGCCTCAAATACAAAGAATTTCCAAACCTGGCTTTTTCCACTTTTGTTTTTGACAAGATTCAGTTGAGACTCCGCAGCAGCTTTGCTTTTTGTCATCTTTTGCTTGTTGTGAGCGTTCAAAAGTTCCAGAATCTGCATGGGTACCGGGTAGACCCGGTACTCAGTACTCCGGTACATTCAGAAATTCTGGTATCATAAACATTTTTTTGTTTCAGTACCGACTTGGTACCGGAGTACCGGTATTTTTGACAACACTATTCTCTACATTTTTTATTAGTGTGTGACAGGCTTTACCCGCAGCATGTGACTTGTCCAGTTCGTGCTTACCAGTTTGTTCATAAAAGCCAAAATATGCCCAGATGTCAGATTTTATAATAGTGGGTGCATTTTTTTATTACTTGCTTTTTGTGTTTCACCTCCCTCTGCCATTTTACGGTAGCGCGACAAGTGCGTATGCACCTAATGACGAGAAATTATTAATTTCATCACCCCAATAAGCTATTTTAACAGATTTTCTCATTCTTTCACATTTTTAGCTGTTGATGTTTACATTAGGGCTGCAAATAATGATTATTTTGATAATCGATTATTAGAATGACTATTCAGCGATTATTGCTAAGTTGTATTAAACGTGCTTACTAACATTAAAGAGGACACAATCATCTTTTAAAAATATCTCTAAATGACATTCACTGAATTAAAGGGAAAAAAATACTTTTTATAAGTTTAATTCCGTAAAAAATTCACTGCAAAAAATCCTACTGTTATCAAATGTATTTTTGTGTATTTTTTAATTGGTTATACTTCTGTGAGTGCAGTAAAGACAAAATATTATTTTATTCAAGATCTATTCTCTAAAAGCAAGTGTAAATATCTTATATGCTGCTTCTCAGGTGAATGCATCTTTTTTTTTTTTTTTTAAAGGATTTTTTGATATTTTAAAATATTTGTATTTTTCATTTTATATTCAACATTCTTGATAAAAACAAATATTCTGCAGTATAGCTGCTAAAGTAAATTTCTGTTGTTTTTAAAGGAGTTTTAGATATTTATATTAGAAAACAAGCCAAAACAAAAACAAATCAAAAACATATTTTGTTGCAGTGTATAATGGGGTGAAGACTACCCTCTCTCATCTTTCTGTTCACTTCAGTCCACCTTTGACTCTCAAAAAATAAAAAAACTCTCTTATTAATAAAGCTGCGTATTACCAATTGTCTTCACCATAAGAAACACATTGACACATATATTATGATTGAATATGTCGCGAGTCATAGCGTTATAATCTAGCTGCAGCAAGCATGTGCGCTTGAGGGACAAGTGTCCCCGTGACGGAGTGTGCATCAGCCGGATGCAGTTTCAGTCTCTCCCCCTCAGATCGGGACATTCACACAACTCATTGAAGAGGTGCTGACTGCACAGTAAAATGCCAGTTTTGGAGTTTGTTGTTATTTACATGATCTGCTTCTGTATTATTTGAACTTTAATGAAGCTATAACGCATTAAATATAACTGCATTAAAGATGTAACTAATTAAATATAACTGCATTAAAGGTGTAATGTCGAGGTGTTTCCTTTAAGGACAATCGACATGCAAGTTTTGCTTCAGCAGAGCGGCAGCTCCAGCTCCACTTATTCCACAATAAGTATTTACTTATTTTGTATTTTTGCTAGGGCTGTCAATCGCTTAAAATTTTTTATCGAATTAATTACATGGTGTAATCGCATTTAGAAATATTTGCTGAGAAAGCCCCTCATATAACAATTATTCAATACATAATGATGAAATAATTATACATAGTTATCTTTAAATATTAAAAAATGATTTATTTATACATATACAGGTGAAAGTCGAAAAATTAGAATATCGTGCAAAAGTTCATTAATTTCAGTAATTCAACTTAAAAGGTGAAACTGATATATTATATAGACTCATTACAAGCAAAGTAAGATATTTCAAGCCTTTATTTGATATAATTTTGATGATTATGGCTTACAGCTTATGAAAACCCCAAATTCAGAATCTCAGAAAATTAGAATATTGTGAAAAGGTTCAGTATTGTAGGCTCAAATTGTCACACTCTAATCAGCTAATTAATCCAAAACACCTGCAAAGGGTTCCTGAGCCTTTAAATGGTCTCTCAGTCTGGTTCAGTTGAATTCACAATCATGGGGAAGACTGCTGACCTGACAGTTGTGCAGAAAACCATCATTGACACCCTCCACAAGGAGGGAAAGCCTCAAAAGGTAATTGCAAAAGAAGTTGGATGTTCTCAAAGTGCTGTATCAAAGCACATTAATAGAAAGTTAAGTGGAAGGGAAAAGTGTGGAAGAAAAAAGTGCACAAGCAGCAGGGATGACCGTAGCCTGGAGAGGATTGTCAGGAAAAGGCCATTCAAATGTGTGGGGAGCTTCACAAGGAGTGGACTGAGGCTGGAGTTACTGCATCAAGAGCCACCACACACAGACGGGTCCTGGACATGGGCTTCAAATGTCAAACGCCTTACCTGGGCTAAAGAAAAAAAGAACTGGTCTGTTGCTCAGTGGTCCAAAGTCCTCTTTTCTGATGAGAGCAAATTTTGCATCTCATTTGGAAACCAAGGTCCCAGAGTCTGGAGGAAGAATGGAGAGGCACACAATCCAAGATGCTTGAAGTCCAGTGTGAAGTTTCCACAGTCTGTGTTGGTTTGGGGAGCCATGTCATCGGCTGGTGTTGGTCCACTGTGCTTTATTAAGTCCAGAGTCAACGCAACCGTCTACCGGGACATTTTAGAGCACTTCATGCTTCCTTCAGCAGACAAGCTTTATGGAGATGCTGACTTCATTTTCCAGCAGGACTTGGCACCTGCCCACACTGCCAAAAGTACCAAAACCTGGTTCAATGACCATGGTATTACTGTGCTTGATTGGCCAGCAAACTCGCCTGACCTGAACCCCATAGAGAATCTATGGGGCATTGCCAAGAGAAAGATGAGAGACATGAGACCAAACAATGCAGAAGAGCTGAAGGCCGCTATTGAAGCATCTTGGTCTTCCATAACACCTCAGCAGTGCCACAGGCTGATAGCATCCATGCCACGCCGCATTGAGGCAAAAGGGGCCCAAACCAAGTACTGAGTACATATGCATGATTATACTTTTCAGAGGGCCGACATTTCTGTATTTAAAATCCTTTTTTTTTTATTGATTTCATGTAATATTCTAATTTTCTGAGATTCTGAATTTGGGTTTTTCATAAGCTGTAAGCCATAATCATCAAAATTATATCAAATAAAGGCTTGAAATATCTTACTTTGCTTGTAATGAGTCTATATAATATATTAGTTTCACCTTTTAAGTTGAATTACTGAAATTAATGAACTTTTGCACGATATTCTAATTTTTCGAGTTTCACCTGTGTGTGTGTGTGTGTGTGTGTGTATATATATATATATATATATATATATATATATATATATATATATATATATATATATATATATAAAATATTCAAATAATTAAAATGCATTACATTCTTGTAGCAGAAGAGTTAATCAATGATAAAACAATATAAAAGCAGCTTTAGAATACAATGTATTGTTTACTACCATATTATTGATCATAAGTCAAGATAAGAGTATTTAAATAATATATAAAAATAAAAAAATTCTCCAAAATACTACTGCGTGGGCACATTCCCAAAAAAGATGAGGGGCAGATTTATCTACAGTGTTACAGTAGCAGCAAAGTGGATCTATTTAAGGAAGCATGTTTCTTAAATAAAGATTATCTGGGTAAAAATGGTGTAACAGTTTAAAGGACACCTCCTTAACCTTGTTGGTAATTAAATATTTGTGAGGTAAAGACCATACGATAGGGTGACAACCTGGCTATTGCTCTGTTGCAGGTCAGCAGATTTGATTTTGCGGGACAATGCAGGACATGAGGGAGAGATAACTTATTATTATTGTACTAGGTGAATAAATATTGATTTTATATTAGATGTATTTTTGCAGTGATGTTAATGACGGCGCTGTGAACGTCACTCAGTTTGGCATAAGGTCTACGATACAAACTAATTTTAACAGCTGAGACCTACTCAATGTAAATATAATGAAGTCAAAATAATAATCTAATCGTTAAAAAGCACATTTCCAAATAAGCACATCAATTCCATTATTAAAGACTAGAAAGATTAAATGCGTTCTTACCTGATTTAGTGCATCTTGAATTCAATTTTTTTGTCTGATCTGGCTGCTTCGAGTAGGGCCTTCTCATTCATTATGACTGTAGAACTCCTGGCAGGTGTAGGTGTTCACTTTCACCTGGAGTTCACTTTTGATGAGGTCCACAGATGCTCAGTTCCTTGTCTCTGTCCACGCAGCGGTCATCAGTGAAAACACTCTCTCCACGAACGCGTTGGTGACAGGAATGCTCATAGCCAAAGATATCAGAGCTGTCATGTTTGGGGCACTGAAATGCTTCAGCAGAGCTGTCTGTGAAACTTCGGTGGCATACCCTGAACTCTCCTTTTTTAGGGTCACCTGTAACTGGTTTTAACCATGTATATATTTTCTCCAATTCTTTATTATATGAACAAAGACACTTTTTCTTCTCGGGAGCTCCGGATAGAACCATTTTTCTGCTGCAGTTTTTTTTTTTTTCAGTGTTTTCCCACTCTTGATTTTGTAATTATAGGACAATGAAATAAAATGATGCCGAAATAATAATAAAGATAAAAAATTATACAAACAAAATTGAAATGCGGGACACTGCTTATGACTTGCGGGACAAGGCTTCCAATTTCGGTACTGTCCCACAAAATGCGGGACTGGTGGTCACCCTACCATACGACCTGTGTCAGACATGCTTGTGTCGTGTCTCGGGTGTGTTGCGTCATAAAAATTAAATGTTTAGGTCACTGTGTCAAGTTAAATATAGTTTAATACTCAATCTTTAAACACATATTGAGAGCCCTTAGTTCGCATTTGAACCCTTAGTAACGCATATCTGTGTCGTTTTCTTCACTGTATAAACTGTGTGATGCTCACGCAGCTGAAATTTCACTTACTGCCCTCTGGAGTATACAGGTGGTACTACAAGCATGCGATTAAATGCGTAAATTTTTTTAACACGTTATTTTTTGTATTGCGCGTTATTAATGCATTAACTTGACAGCCCTAATTTTTGCATTATAATTCCCTCATACTTTGTGATCTACATCAACTCAAGCTGTTTGGAAAGTTTAGAGTGCATCTGGACTGATCTGTGTAATTCTTCCTCTCGTCAGTCAGGTGCGAGCTGCAGTGCTGCTCTCATCATTACAGTTTAAAGTGATCTCATGTTACATTAAATTAGATCAAACAACTATTTGAGAACAGAAATTTTTGTTGACAATTTTTTTTTATTGACTACATTTTCGATAACGTTGACTAATAATTTCAGCCCTATTAACAATAGTAGCACCTGTAGAGTCCATAAACATGCACTCTTTCTCTGTTAAATCTCTTGCCCTCATTAGAGAGCTTGTGTTCCCCTCATTAAAGTTCAAGCAGCAACCAGTGAAATATTAACTATTAATACAAATAATAACTAAATGAAAAGGCGGGGAAGGAATTTATAAATATTATTTTTTTATATGATATTAAGATACCATAATATAATGTACTAAATATAATGCAAAAATAAAATGGAAAAAAAAGTATAATGACAATTCACATTAAGTTTAATTGCGCCTATGTTTTATCAATTTGACACTAAGGTTTTTTGATATGTTAATATAGAGCAGGGGTCAGCAAATATTTTGACATGGAATAAACAGCGAGAGTGGATCAGGCTATTTTACTATTGAAGTGCGAGGAGACTCGCGCTGCATGCAAGCCATTCGCACATCACAAGCCTGTCAACTATTTAGCCATTTTCGGTGAATCACACCGGCAAAATCTTAACTTTATTTCCAGGTTTAATTTATATTTTGATTCGACTCAGATTTGTATGTTTTCTCTTTTAATCATTTAATGTAATTTTGAGTGTGACCATGGTTTAAGGAGTTTGTTCCTGTATGCTGGGTTGGAAAACTCAAGGATTAATAGTGGTCTTTTCCTTATTACATCACGTGTTGTTCTGAAAGCAAAAAGAAACAAATGAAACATTGAAATGTAGGCTGTCATCCGCGCAGCCTGACTGAAGCGAAGTGGGTGCGTTTACTCGCGTGATTAAGCAAACGTGAAACGCTGCTGGTTTGTGATGTGCGAATGGCTTGCACATGCTGCACAAGTCTGTGTGCAGCATGTGCACAAGTGCCTCATCACATTTTAACTTTTTGTTTAGTCTCCCATTCAGCTCATGAAAACATTTTGTGTGATCATGAGGAAGGATTACATCAAGATGTAGATTGGAATTCAGGTGCAGAATTTCATCTAAATAAAATAGTCTTCTACTCTCACTGTTTCTGGCATGCCAGTGAATACCCCTCCCCTGCTAGTGCTGGCACACGTGCCATTGGTTGCCTACCCCTGATATAGAGAAAATGTTGTTAGCCTAAAATTCTTGTCTTATTTAAAAAAGCTTCTTTTTTTGGGCAGCAAAAACTAGGCAAATTTATACTAGTGGGAAGAGGAAAATTCAATTAATTGTGACAGTGTGCAGAAAGCTTACTGTAACAGTATAAGGACAGGCAAGGAAGAGGCTGGAACTGGCAAGGAAGAGGCTGGAACTGGCTGAACAGTCAACTGTAGGATATTTGGTATGCTAAATTTAGAAGGGAATTTAGGGTCTTGAAATATGTGAGCTATGAACTAAATTAAACTGTCTTTATTGTACCTTATTTAGGGCTGGGCGATTAAAACTATATCGATATATATCACGATAAAGAAAATCCACGATAAGCTCGATATTTACTGCATGTCGCTAAAACACAAGCAGTTCGGCTTTCTCAGGCTGCGTTTCCACGGGGGTGGACAAAATCCGCTCAAAGGTGATCACAGCGCTAGGAGAGAGCTTGCTTCGCACCGCTGCCAAACTTACGATCCACCTTGCAAGCATGACGCTCTGCTTTCATAGGAATTAATTAAAAACGCTCTCAGCTTCGCTCACAACGCGCCAGTAGGGTCAGACTGGACTTGCTAATGCTTGCTGCCTTGCTAACAATTAGGTTACGTCGGACACCGGATTGATTCCATCCACACTGCAAGACTTCATGACAACGCTTGTGCTCTCTCATCGTCTCTAATGAAGAGCGCGACAGAACAACGGTGATGTGGACAACAGCTCTGATCTTTCTGTGCTGTAATCTTGAATATTGCTCTCTAGCACAAAACATGCATAATTTCTGCCCTGTCCCGCTCCGCACACGTTGCCTCTTTTCCCTGCATTTTTGTAGACATGAAGCACCGCACGAGTTAACGTGGTTTCAAAGGACCTTTTAGACCATACCTTTTTTTCCTTCTAAATGTATCTTTATTAATCAGTATGTTACAAGTCTTTAATAAGAAACAAATCAAATAAACAAATTGATTTCTGTTCTAATTTTGTGAAAATTAATTAGATGTCTGGAATGGATAAGGAAAGACTAAAATTACTAGTTGGTAGACTAGTCTCTCACTTTAAGGAAAATATAAAAATGTTTTTTTTACATTTAAAAAAAAAAAACGTTTTCTAAAGTTTCTCTCTGGACACTCCTGAACCCACATTCAGCATTATTCCACAGTCACAAGGGCTTCTATGCCCCATACTTGGGTATCTGTATCTAAAGAAATATAAAAAATTAAATTTAATGTAAAAATATTCCAACAAATACTGGACTGCTTTCACTATGCTTCAGAACAAACAGATGATCTTTTAACATTTTCAATTGATAAACGGTAAAAAATGGTAAAATTGGTAAAAGATCCCACAGACCCCACTGCTTTGGCCATCTCTGGACCCCCTGTGCAGTTTTGTAGAGACTATTTTGACTGTTTCAAATAAAAAATGTTCTTCTTCTTCCGTCAACTTTGAAATAAAAAAAAGAAATGCAATGTGTAAATGTATATTGTGATAAATATCGATATCGAACAATATGAAAAAGATTATCGTCATAACAATTTTGTCCATATCGCCCAGCCCTTATTACGTAATGAAATGTATAACGGAATAGCTAACACAGGTAGGTGAAAAGTGACAAAACCTTACAGTCTACATCGGATTACCCAAATTATTTAATTAATACACCAGCACTTTGAGCACAATATTGGAGATGTACTTGCGTTCTTTGTGGTGTTTCCTTGCGTTCTTTGTGTTGCTTGGTTCTTGGCGCTTGGTCAAAAGTTTGTTCCGTCGAGATTTTTGACCTCTGTAAGTTTGAAGTTATTGTCTGTATGAATGATGATTTTGGCTTTGAAGCGAGTCCTTCTCATGGGTGTGTGAACCGTAGAGAGTGACGAGCTTTCTCGGGACGTCGAGTCCTGGCAGTCAGCAGAGTGACCAGACGAAGCACGTTCAGGCAGAAGAGAGGGAGAGAGAAGAGCTGAAGAAGAAGAGCAAAGAGAAGAGGACGTGTTCTTCCTGTTTGGAAATATTTTATCTGAAATTGGTCGCATCCCCAAAGGTTGCCAATCAGAAGTGACTTTTCAGATTCACATGGTCAACTGGGCTGTCTTTTCCGACAGTTGATTTATGATCCTTTGTTCCAGAGTCTTACAAATCTCCCGCTCAAAAATAGTGCATATTTAATCATGCATTTTTATGTCTTGAGAATGGTACAAGGGTTGCAACGGTATGAGATTTTCACAGTATGATAACCGTCTCAGAAAATATCACTGTTTCACGGTATCACGGTATACAGTATTACACAATTACTATTATTAGTGAAAACAGAAGGGTTATTTTATTTATTTATTTATTTATTTTTGAGCAAACACTTTATTATAATTGAAACTTGAAACCATTTATATTATTGAAGTATGTGTTACACTTTTAAGAATGATGCTGTTGCGGCATCCACTCTTGGTATATATGTGTAAAAAAGTCTCCCTTTTGAAAATAAATAAATAGAAAAAATAAGAAAGCTAACAGAATTATAATAAACAGAATTATACATTATAAAAATATCATGTAACTATAACTTTATATAACTAAAGCATGTTAGTTTACATGTTAGCATAGCATGTTAAATGAACTACTAAATGAAAAATAACATAAGCTTTTAATGTAATGTGCTATGATTATTAATAATTAACATACTAATACTGTAGATGCGCGACAGCACAGCCAGACTGCTCCTATCTGTACCTTTATCTCAGTTATAGTATTAGTTTTTGTTTTATAGCATAGTTTTGTTCATTGTTTTCCAGTACAAGGACATACATCAAGTGTCATTATTTCTGATGATGATGTCAACAACAAAATCTAGGCTCTTCAATCTAAAATTGAAGAGCATATATACTTATACAAGTCCATTATTATCCCGTTTGTTACCTAATATTACATATTTATACACATATTACACAGAAGGAAACATTACCATGGTTAGGTCAGTGTGCTAGTCTTAAATAATAGTAATAATAATAATAAATTAATGTATTTATGAAAAATAAATACGCTGAAACACATCTTGAAACTTTAATGAAAACTGCCACTGTTGATATAAAATGAGGTCTAATAGATTCTACCTTTTAGATTATTTCATATGAAACTATACCATTTTGTCAGAATATAACTTTTTTTTTTTACTCATGTAAAATCCTTAAACAAATTTGTAAAGGTGATGTGTGTAATTCTTAATATTTTTAACTATTTTGGTAAAGGGGCCACATCGGGCTTAAAGTAGTGCATAGGGGGCCACATTGTATTGCTTTTGAGATACAATGTTCTACATTGATTTGGTTTCTGTATCTTTTAAGCCCAGAAATAGTTGTGTACTAAATTTTCTGAAGTGTATCTGTGACTAATGGGACTATTCTGCAATTGCCTAAAATTGATACATTACAAAGATAGATACTTTTCTGTCAGGCATTAAACTGAATAAAGGCCTGAATAAAAATCCTGATCGGAGCATCCCTAATTACTTCTGACGTAACTTGTTAATTTCATGTCACATGCATTTGAGGACAAGGTGGTAAAGCAAATGATAGTTTTCCTGGGAAACAAATGACTAAAGGCCATAATGTAGGCTACATACTTGAGATTTAGGTGAGATTGTAAAATTTAAGATGTTTTTGTATTACATATTTAAACCCCCTGTTTCAAGGCCTGTTAGATGAAGTGAAAAGCTCACCAGCTCAACCGCCCTGCACGACTGCGGCGAAGCAGATATGTTTACTCGCACGATTCACCAAAATTGAAGCGCTGTCTGAAGCGCTGATGCACAAATGGCTTGCACATGTTACACTTGTCTGTTGACTACAGCAGACTCTGTGCACTTTAATAGTGTTTGGCTTTCCATCATTACTACTCAAAACATGATCACTTGATACAGTATATCAAGAGGTAAATTGGAATATAAACAAAATACACACATACAGTCTCTCTCTCACCAATGGTAGCATGCATGCTGTAGGTTGCCGACCTGTCATACCGGCAAGGCATAATGTATGCTTTGGGCTAGGACTGGGAAAACATACTGTTGTTTTTTTGACCTTTTACTTAAACTTTCTTAAAATCCCAAGATTGATCTTTAACTTTTACTTTAAAGTTTACTTAATCATAACATTGTGTTGCAAAACAAATCCATTGCAGTTGAACTGCATTGTTTGGGACCTGTATTCATATTTTCCTAATGCACCAAATTAGAAGGTTCATTTTATAATTAACAGTATTAATTTATTTCATATGTAAGCAATATGGACATTATAACTGAAATATAGGCTTTCCAAATGTATCACAATCAAATCATTTTCTTGGAATAGGAATCCAATCTAGAGCTTGTGAAAAGGAATTAAA
The DNA here is from genome assembly GCF_025860055.1 of Xyrauchen texanus. Classification (NCBI taxonomy): domain Eukaryota; kingdom Metazoa; phylum Chordata; class Actinopteri; order Cypriniformes; family Catostomidae; genus Xyrauchen; species Xyrauchen texanus. Next base: position 26,244,734 of record NC_068323.1, read on the forward strand.
TCTGTATAAATACCCAGTCCTAAATGTTGTTTGGTGTTTTTGCTATGATTTCTTCCAACCATCTCCCTAAAAATTATTTTCTTTGTCCAAACAACAGTATCTTTGGTTCTGTGTTGGTATTTTGAAATGCTGCATTTAAATACCATCATGTTTTAAATCCTCCATCAGGTTTGAGTGGATTTCCGCTGTTGCTATAAACCTAGCAGCACCTCTTCCAAATGCTGGTTGTGTAACTGTTCTTCCGTGTGGATTAGCATATTAAACTGCTCCTGCAGAAGCATTAGTGGTCCAGACTAGTGGATTTATGTCACTAAATACACTGACATAATTTTAATCTGACTATAGAGCACCAGAAAGAACACATTTAGACCTCCAAAGCTTTTGATCATTTGCTTTAGTGGAGTGTCAGTGTTGAAACTGCTTGAAGGGCAATATATTGCTCTCTGTTGTAAAGTGGCTTTGTCATTGCATGTAGTGGGTGTTGATTGCAGCGGCAAAGGCTGAAATCGATTGATTGAGGTCATGTTTTAGCTCTGCTGTGCTGTCGCATAGTGGGTTATTGACGGTCCTTACAGCCAAGTGCAAAGTTATCAGCCCTCTCTACACAGCCGTTCTCACCCTTGAATGGACTAGTAAGAAATAATAGATCATTTCTGCAGGGTTTGTGGTCATAGACTGTAGTTCAGCATAATGTAAGAGAGGTTGTGCTCCATTTAAGATATGCAGGACCACAACTATACCCATTCATTACTATTAAAACACTGCTTGCACATAGAAGATGCAGCCGTTAGTTCTCAGTGTGTTTGCCAGTCTTAACATCACTAATGTGTATGCATATTTCACTTTATATGCCACTTTGTGCTATTTATTTTTTTATTTTTTTTAAAGGTGCTCCATAAAGTTTAAAAGTGGAGCAGAGTCCATGGTTAAATGTAGCAGATCTCAGTGGGAATATTTGCACGAGGGCTAATAGTTATTCTATAATTGAATGCTAAGCTCTGTGTTTGGACCCATTCTTTCAGGAAGAAGTCACAGAAATGGGATGAAATGAACATTTTGGCCACATATCATCCAGCAGATAAGGAGTATGGGTTAATGAAGATTGACGAACCCAGCACACCGTACCACAGGTGAGCAGCACACTGTAAACTGATATTTTTATATTGTGATAATTGCTGACATTTTTTATTTCAGTATACTATATAACTGCAGAATTGTATTACATGACAAAACAGGTTTGTATACAACCTTTGTTGTTCATCTTAAACCGAAAGTTCACCCAAAAATGAAAATTCTGTCATTCATGCCATCCCAGATGTGACTTTCTTTCTTCTGCAGAACACAGATGAAGATTTTCAGAAGAATATTTCAACTTTGTAGGTCCATACAATGCAAGTCAACAGGGTTCCAAAACTTTGGAGCTCCAAAAAGCACATAAAGGAAATATAAATGTAATCCATACTACCCGAGTGGTTCAATAATGCCTTCTGAAGTGATACAAAAGGTGTGTGAGAGAAACCAATCAATATTAAAACTTTTGAACTATTAATATCTCTGCTTACAGACCGAGTTCCTACATTCGTTCACAATAGGGCCAAGTTCACACGGACTCTCGTGCCACGTAAGCGTGTTGGCATGTTCACGTGAGAACTGACGAGTGTGCAAAAAAAAATATAAAGGAAAAGACACAATCTGCCAAGTTCTCTGAAATTTGTCAACGTGTAATTGCACCCATTAAACCCATGTACCTTTTAAGCCCACAAAGGAAGCCTAATTTATTTTTGCTTATTAGATTTAAATAAGTCTTGTTTGTTATTTGGTGTTATTTTCATTGCAAGCCGATAAGATGAGCCCAAATGTAGTAAGTACTCCCCAGAAAAAACATAAGAAGTTGCAGAAGAACTTTGGTGTGAAGAGACCCTGCAAAGGAACAAATATTTCATTTATTTCCAATCAGTTATTTGGTAATTGTGAATTGTTTATGTAAATTGAAGAGATTAAAGGCTTGATCTTTGCATGTAATGAAAGATCAGTCTGATAATAATTACCCTTCATATTGAACTGGAAAAATTTGTTTGATCTAGCAAACACACCACATGGCCTGGTCAGTGGATTAGCTTCATAATGTGGTGTACTGCCAAAGCATCAAGCATGTTAACTATGCTAACTTTACAGTTTTAGTTGTATTTCATAACATATAACTCATAAATTGTTTTTGTCATGTAGTGTTTTGGCATTCATTTCAGGTGGGCTTAAATGGTATGGTGGTACAAAAAAGCTTTGCAAGAGGGTTTTGAATGAAAATAGCAAATACGTTTTGTTAAAATTTTTGTTGTGTTTTACTTAAGTGAATATATTTTAAATCTAGTATGTTATCTTTTGCCACCACCTGCTGGCTAACATATGTAATGTAAAAAAAAATATTCAAGTGAAAAGAGACACATACAGTTTCTCTCAACACCATGTGCACTGCTCTTACACTTAAGTTTAGAATGACAGGAACACAAGCAGTGTGACACACACAGTGAAGTGTCCAAACGCTGATGGTGTGAGACAATCAGTGTTCATGGAACGTCTCTCGTCCAATCAGATTTGAGGACCGGAACTAACTAACTAAAATCTGCTAAATTGGAACTAATTTTGTAGTATGCACTTTAGTTTGCCAAAAGCAGTGCTGTGATGCAACTATAGATGTGTTAAGCATGCCTGGTTGTGCTAAAATTGAACTATTCTATGTATGCTTAAGTACACTTTAAATATCTACCCTTGTATTTAATTTTTTAAATACACAGAATTGACTCAAAGTGAACTTTATAATTTATTTTTGTGACATTACTATTGCAACTCCAATATGCTGTAAGAGTGCTGGAATACATTAATTTTATACTGATTATGTATTGCAGGCCCACACCACAACTGATTTTCAGCTGCCATTTAATATACTGTATGTACTTCTAGCACTTCAATTCATAGTATTATAGATTGGGTATTATTGAGAAGAAAGTGGGGGGACCAAGTCTGTTTGGTCCATCTTATAACTGATCTACAAAGGCCCCTGTCTTATCTCTTCAAGTCACACAATGTCGAATGCAACATGCTGCTTTAAAAAACGGTAAAAAACACATGGCGCACTGTACATGTGTAACATTGTACAAAAAACAAAATTCAAATTGAGGCTGTTTTAAAAGATACATAAAGAAGTGGAACCCATACACAAGATCCCACAGTTGTACCAATGCAGTGTTCCAGTAGTATCATCATCAATGTATTATCATCGTTTGAGCAGCGGTTTGTGTGAATATATTTTAACTCTAGTATGTTAAATGTAGTAAGTAATATTACCTCTTTTTAGCCACAAATCACTGCTGTACCATTTAAGCCCACATAAGTTTATTTCAATGGGGAATTTCATCTTTTAAAATGTCCACTGTACTTTTACTTTGCTGATTCATAAAAAAAAAATGTGCATTCCATATTCTTTCTTTATCTCTAGTCTGCTGTTAGACTGAGCTCAATATGCATTAACTTTTATTATAATATTCTGACCACAAATTCTGATTGGATGGGCCTTGTTCAAAGCTGTTGTGAAATGACAATGAATGCTCACCTGGAATAGCACATCCTGTATGAATGGACGAATTCTTTATTAAGACTATTATTAAAGGAATATTCTGGGTTCAATACAAGTTAAGCCCAATAGGCATAAAATTGATTTACCACAAAAAAAAATATTTATCTCTTTCCTACTTTAAAAAAAAAAAAAAATCTTACAATGGAAGTGTATGTTGGCAATTTTTGAATGTTTAAATACTATTTCAAAAGTACAGCCACAAGTCATAAACAATATGTGTGTTAACATGATTTTAGTGTGAAAAAATCACTTACTAACCATATCTGTGTAAAGTTATAGCCAAATTTACAACTTTGTTACCATGACGATGAAATGTCAACAAATCCTAAAACCCTAAAATGATGAGTTAAACAACTTTACAGCTGAAATAATACATGTGTTCTAACAGAATAATTAATGTAAGTGCTTTTATAAAATTATAAGCTTCACATTTCTGCCTTTTAAACCCTCCAAAAATTTACCCCATTCACTTCCATTGTAAGTGCCTCACTGAAACCTTAAATTTTGCTTAAAGGAGGAAAAGGAAGAAAAGAAGGGACGATTCAAACTAAATTTTTTTGGTAATTAATATGCCACTAATGCTGTAAATTGAGCTTAACTTGTACAGAACCTGGAACATTCCTTTAACGGGTACACTTAACTTAAATTGCATTCAGCTCTTGAAACAGTTAACCTAGTGGGTTATTCTTCTGAAAACCCATCAAGAAAAATGTCCTTGTCCTATTTTACTGCAAAATCAAAAGAAACAAATAAGACATTATATTTTGCATACAGAAAATCAAGCCTATTTTTAGGCTTTTTTTCACATTGTAACATTATTTTCATGACAGTTAAACACATTTAACCCCCCTATTCTCATAACCTCAATGCAAACCCCTATAGTCATTCAAGATTGTACCATGAAGAGTACTGATTGTTCTGATCTGATCTCTTGCTGAGGCTGAATGGATTGGAAATAGGGCTAGTTGAAACCATTACACTCTGGATATGTTACTGCCCTTTCTGCAAAATACAAGAGAGGCACTCTGAGGCTGCAACTCATTATGACAAAGCAAATTTTCTCATGTCTTTCTCATATCGGGTTGTCGGCCAAAACTCTTCTGTTCCTCTTAGGATGGTTAGCGATGACGAGGAAGAGGGGGCGCTCAGCGACTCAGATGGGAATACGGTGCTTCTTGGAGATGACCTCGCAAAGAAGTAAGTGATGTCTGTGAGGAGTTTTCGGCAGTGCATCATTGCTATCACTGATATGTGCATACCGTGTCTGAACTTCTTATTGGTCTGCCGATGTCGCAGCAAAAGTTAACATTTTCTTTTAGTTCAGTGATGGAGTGAATCTGTGGCAAAGCTATGTAATGCCTCATCCCCATTGGAATCATCAATTAAATTGCTGCGTTACCTGTAGTTTTACTTGTTTATTCGTCTCATGCACACAAGTTTAGCCAAATACAATAAATGTAAACATGTTTTTAGAGCTTGTTTATCAACCAACATTCTAGCAGTGCCAAAATATTCCATTCTGATCACAAATGTAAATATGGAATGACATTTGGATAGTTTCTTCAACTTCAGGCACTTTCATGTCCCAAGTATTGATGTTTATTAAAATGAACCGATTTAAAAAAATAATAAAAAATCAAAATTATTACATCAAAACTGATTTGAAAACTTTTTTTACCAGGCCTTAATTTGTTTTTGGTAGTTTTCAAATGCCTTTATGCTTTGACCAATCCCATTGTTTACAAAAATGTCAGTGCATGCGCAGTTAGTGGGGGCAGTAAGCAAGGTAGACTAGATGATTTAACGAAAGTACGACACAAAACCTTTATATACACTGTCATAATATGGTAATAACGAACATGTAATAATGTTCGCCATACATGTTTGCTGCAAAGTTGTGAGTTGAAATGATCTCCTCAGTCCAGTCAGCTCTATTGATGTCTTGAAGCCACAGCTTTTCTCCCTATTTCACAGTAGCCAGTGCACAAAAGTCTTTCACTATAGAAACCGCAATCTCCTCCGGCATTTTAAACAGCACTTCCTCTCCAATGTAGAAAGTACAGTAAGTGGTAAGCGCTTTGAGTTGTGTAATTAATCAGTCTGTTTTGTCTCTCAGCTGGGATGAGCCGTAATGCTGAGGTTGTTCATTTAAAGCCTTTTAAAGCTATTTCCTAGCTTTAGTAGTGTAGTAGTAATAAAAGCAATGACGTAGAGCTGTTTTAAGTATACACTTGCTGATGCGGATTCACTTTATGTCACCTAACTGGCTCATATTACACACAAAAATTGTCTTTTGCCACCGCCTGCTGGCTAACATATGTAATGTAAAAAAATATATATTCATGTGAAAAGAGACACATACAGTTGCTCTCAACACGTGTGCACTGCTCTTACACTTAAGTTTAGAATGACACGAACACAAGCAGCGTGACACACACAGTGAAGTGTCCGAATGCTGATGGTGTGAGACAATCAGTGTTCATGAAACGTCTCTCGTCCAATCAGATTTGAGGACCGGAACTAACTAACTAAAATCTGCTAAATTGGAACTAATTTTGTAGTATGCACTTTAGTTTGCCAAAAGCAGTGCTGTGATGCAACTATAGACGTGTTAAGCATGCCTGGTTGTGCTAAAATTGAACTATTCTATGTATACTTAAGTACACTTTAAATATCTACCCTTGTATTTAATTTTTTAAACACACAGAATTGACTCAAAGTGAACTTTATAATTTATTTTTGTGACATTACTATTGCAACTCCAATATGCTGTAAGAGTGCTGGAAAACATTAATGTTATACTGATTATATATTGCTGGCCCACACCACAACTGATTTTCAGCTGCCATTTAATATACTGTATGTACTTCTAGCACTTCAATTCATAGTATTATAGATTGGGTATTATTGAGAAGTGGGGGGACCAAGCATATTGGGTCTTAAACCACTGTTAATCAATAATGATAACACTGAAGGTCTGTTTGGTCCATCTTATAACTGATCTACAAAGGCCCCTGTCTTATCTCTTCAAGTCACACAATGTCGAATGCAACATGCTGCTTTAAAAACTGTATAAAACACACGGCACACTGTACATGTGTAACATTGTACAAACAACAAAATTCAAATTGAGGCTGATTTAAAAGATACTTAAAGAAGTGGAACCCATACACAAGATCCCACAGTTGTACCAATGCAGTGTTCCAGTAGTATCATCATCAATGTATCATCATCGTTTGAGCAGCGGTTTGTGTGAACTGAAAATAATTACAAGCACATAGTCTCTCGCTGTGTGAGCAGATTTAAATCTTTTTAGTTTGATTGCGTCAACATTTGAACTATGTAAGGGGACAGTTTTTGACTAATAAACTCAGCAAAAAAATAAACGTCCTGTAAAGGGATTAAAGGAAAGGAGGCGGCGAGAACCGGATTGACGATATAAATAATAGAAGAACTAAACAAAAAGACAAACACACAAACGTGTCGACAGCTGCCTGTAAATATCTCTCTCTCTGTCCCACTGCAGTTTCCAGTTGGCCTTTATCCCTCTCTGAGGCATGTTTAGCCTGATTATGGGCCGGGTGTGTAGCATCACGGCCCTGCCCCGCCCTGTCACACGTCCCTTTTTCAGTACACTGTATTTTAAAGATAATTTTGTAAGAATCCAAATAACTTTACAGATCTTTATTCTAAAGGGTTTAAACAATGTTTTCCATGCTTGTTCAATGAACCATAAACAATTAATGAACATGCACCTGTGTAATGGCTGTTAAGACACTAATAGCTTACAGACGGTTGGTAATTAGGGTCACAGCATATAAAAACTTAGGACACTAAAGAGACCTTTCTACTGACTCTGAAAAACACCAAAAGAAAGAGTACATGTCTGCAAATTCTAGGCAAAGGGGGACTACTTTGAAGATGCTAAAATATAACACCGTTTTGATTTATTTTGGATTTTGTTTAGTCACATAATTCCCATATTTCCATTAATGTTATTCCATAGTTTTGATGACTTTTATATAATTTTGAGGCATAAGCAATTAGAAAATAACTTACTACCGAGAGATCACCCCCCCCCCCATAAAATATTACACGGTGTTATCGCTTTCAGCAATGTTCAAACAAGTTGTAGAATCATAAAACAGGTTGGAGATGGAAACAAGCACCAAACCAGTGTACTTTCTTAAAGTACACTATATTTGAACTTAATGTATACTTGCGCTTATGCATTTAGCTATACTATACTACTTAACCACTTCATGTGTAGTGATCAAAGTTTATTTGTGTGCATTTGTAGAAAACATAAAATAAGTGGTGGTGTAGTGGTCTAAGCACATAACTGGTAATCTGGTAATCAGAAGGATGCTGGTTCAAGCCCCACAGCCACCATTGTATCCTTGAGCAAGGCACTTAACTCCAGATTGCTCCGGGGGGATTGTCCCTGTAATAAGTACCCTGTAATTTTATTCGCTTTGAATAAAAGCGTCTGCCAAATGCATAAATGTAAGTGCAATTACATAGTATTTTCAATAAGTACATAGATATGCTAATGTATTTGTAGTACACTTATCATGAAATAAATGCATTTTAAATACTTATTCACAAGGGTGGTCAATTGATTTTCTTGTTTTAGCCTTGTTTTAAACTTTCAGTATTAAACTATAAAAATACTAACCGTTACATGTTTAAAACTATGATCATCTAAATAGAAAGGAAAATAAACCATTTTAATAATTATTTTGTGAAGCTGAATCATACAGAGGTTTATTTAATATTGTTTCCATCCCGGACCTCTGAGTAATATAAAACTGCTCAGCTTTGCTCTTGCATTTCCTTGCTTTCTTAGTCTGTATATTTGCCCTCTAGTTTGTCTTCCTCCTCCTTCAGTATTTGTTTCATCATTCCATCTCCTTTCCCAGCAGTCAGTGTGTGTCTGTGTCTGATTACTCCTGAGAGATGATTTCCTTACAGATCCTCTTATGTTAGCTACCAAGATAAATTTTGGTGTTCTCAAAATATTCTCACTTTAGTAATCAAACTTTTTTTTTATACATGTTATGAAAAATTACCTCAAGAAGCATCACTGAGTTTTGTTTAATCTGGGGTTGCCAAAGTTAACCCATTGTGAGATTAATCAACATTTAAGAGGGATGAGCCAATATTGACTTTCTGGGCTGATAATTCTGTTCATTGTGGCTAATACCAATAACATAATTCACGGCTCATTGTGGCTGATACCAATAACTAGTGTTGTCACGATATCAAATTTCAGTAGTACTGATACCAGTGAAATTGTTATGGTTCTCGATACCAATTTCGATACCACAGCAAAACATTTGCTAATATGGTAATGTGCTATTGAACACACATTTAGCCTGTTTGAAGTTAATTTTCAATGGAAGTAATACTTTAAAAGATATGCGTGCTTCCTTAGTGTTTCTCAATTAAGTATGCATTGCCTAAGTGTTTTTGAGCAGGGCCCTACTGAAATCAGTTTTTTAGCAAATCCTTTTGTCCACGCCCCAGTATTTAATGTTTTATTTAATTTAATCATCAACACTGTGTCTAATCAAATGAATTCTTACAATTTTTAACAAGTAAAACAGTTACTTTTAAACATTCCATTGCATTTTGAACACATTTTTATTCTGTACAAATAAAATATTGAAAATGAAATATTGCTTAATTTATTATTATTAATAATATTACTACAGTGAACATTACATTTTACTACACAGTTATTTTTATATTGCAATTTCTTCAATTTCAGGTATGCAGCTTTTATTTTGGCATGTGGTTTGACGGAAGCTTCACTTGTCCAGATAAACAGTTTGCTACATGGCCCATTGTGATTGTAAATGCATGAATGCTGTGATTTAGTTATATAGATACATAGTCTTCATGTAATACGTACTTCACAGTGGATTAGTGCTCTGCTCTTTAATCTCATACAACGTGAATTCTCAATGTCTTTTGAGTTTCCAGTGTATGAGCGGTCGGTTTCACAAATCACTTAAAGCATGCAGCTCAAATGCAGACTAAGATTGCAGTCTTTCGCGGTTTAATAATCACACTAGGAAATATCACAATTTTAATTTGATTTACTTCTTTTATGCTAAAATAGACAGTTAAAGTCATGTGTGAGACAGTCAGCGTGCAGGTACTGGATTTAGTCAGTGCTCTGTACTACCGATACTGCAGAAACACTGGTGTCGTGACATTTTATTTTAGTACCGATTTAGTACCGGTACTTCGGTACCGTTGTCAACACTTCCAATAACTGATCCATTCACTGCTCCGTGTGGCTGATACTGATATCCGATAATTCACAGCTAATTGTGGCTGACACTGATAACAGATAATTCACAGCTAAATTTGTCTGACACTGATACCGATAATTCACAGCTAATTGTGGCTGATACAGATAATCAATCATTTACAGCTCATCGTACCTGATACCAATAACCAATAATTCACAGCTAATTGTGGCTGATACTGATAACCGATAATTCACAGCTAATTGTGGCTGACACTGATAACTGATAATTCACAGCAAAATACGGCTGACACTGATAACGATAATTCACAGCTAATTGTGGCTGACACTGATAATCGATAATTCACAGCTAAATGTGGCTGACACTGATCACCGATAATTCGCAGCTAATTGTGGCTGACACTGATAACTGATAATTTGCAGCTAATTGTGGTTGACACTGATAACCGATAATTCACAGCTAATTGTGGCTGACACTGATAACCGATAATTCGCAGCTAAATTTGACTGACACTGATAACCGATAATTCACAGCTAAATTTGGCTGAGACTGATAACCGATAATTCACAGCTAATTGTGGCTGACACTGATAACCGATAATTCACAGCTAATTGTGGCTGACACTGATAACCGATAATTCACAGCTAAATTTTAAATATTCTGGGGTCACTATTGCCCTCTGCTGGGCTGATTTTTCTTTTTGCCCCACTCCATCCTAGATGGATCATTTTACTCTTTAATGAACAATAATTTTTGTTCTACAAAGTTTTACAAGTAAGGAAAGGAACTGTTTTGGATATGTATGGAAAGTAATAATAATAAACTTTTTTCATGATTCAGGCTTTGTGAGTAAAGAATACTGAATTCAGTAATGTAAATTGAACCAAATCCTTATGCCCTTTATCATTTCTGTTTTTAAAAATGATATTTTAATAAAATACAGAATCTTTTTTTGATCCAGTTAATCGATTAAATAATCGAAGATTAATCAATTATCAAAATAATCATTAGTTGCAGCCCTACTTGAAACAAATAGTTGTTGATTAAAAGCCTGGAATCTAGACTTCACAATCTGAACAATGCTTAACTGCAGGTATTTAAGGTTTGACAAATGTAATATGAACAAGAAGTGTGACTAAATTACAGAGATGTATGCTGATTTGAATGAGGAATTAAACTATTTTACCATATCCATTTATTGGAGTATTTATGGTAATCCTTGTATCTTTGTATTTTCATACGAGCTCAAAGAAAAAGTAAAACCAAGATGGCGAGATAAATAACAATTGTAATTATAATTACCGTAATTCCCAGACTATTGAGCGCACCTGAATATAAGCCGCACCCACTGATTTTTAAATAAAATATTATTTTAAACATAAATAAGCCGCACCTGTCTATAAGCCGCAGGTGCCTACCGGTACATTGAAACAAATTAACTTTACTCAGGCTTTAACGAAACACAGCTTGTAACAAAAATAAATAGGCATTAACGAAACACGGTGTGGCAGCGGAGCGTGGTCAAGCGCCGTCCGGAGAGAAAGCGGTAAGAGCGCTTACACCTGAGCTAAATTATGTCTAACACCGGTGTCTAATTTCAGTAAGCATGGTGAGAGCGGCATAAAAAGGCAGAAGCCAGAGAGCTGAGAGAGTGACACACGTCAGTCTAGTGTTGGCGCATAGAAGAATTGAGAAACTTTATAAAATTGATTGTAAACATTGCTGTGGCCATTAAAAGCTTTACCTGGAACGTCAAGTGCCCTGCTGAAAACTGTCACACTGGTGCCCGTGTGACAGTTTTCCCAAGAAGGACACGTGAAGCAGGGCACTTGAAATTAGACACCGGTGTTAGACATAATTTAGCGCAGGTGTAAGCGCCCTTACAGCTTTTCTCTCCCGGACGGGCGCTTGACCACGCCCCCGCTGCCACACACGGCTTGTAATAAAACATTTGCAGTAAACAGTAGCCTACCAAGAAAGTCATTGGTCACTATCTTCCTCGTCCTGTGCACTGGAACCACTGAACCCTTCGGTGTCGGAGTTGAATAGCCTCAGATTTAGTTGTCTTTTTGCACTGAGTCAATTCCTCACTCTGCTGTTTCCAGCGTCTTATCATCGACTCATTAAGACCAAGCTCCCGTGCAGCAGCTCTATTTCCTTTTCAACAGCCAGATCAATCGCCTTCAACTTGAAAGCAGCATCATATGCGTTTCTCCATGTCTTTGCCATGGTGAGGGTGACAAAATTACTACCGTAATCAGAATGATGGGAAGTTTGAGCGCGCGCAATTTAATCTAAACAGTAAACAAAAAAAGTTGTTTTGACCTTAACCCGTTCGGCAATTTCATTGGTCTAATGAAAGCTTCACGCCGCCAAAAAACTGAGCACGTCACAGAATGTTTTTTTTTTTTATATATATATATAAAATTTGAAAGCGGGAAAAATCCATATATTAGCCACGTCATTGTATAAGCCGCGAGGTTCAAAGCGTGGGAAAAAAGTTGCGGCTTATAGTCCGGAAATTACGGTAACAAATCAATACTGAGAAGTACACACAGTTATGGAGTACTGCATCTTTGCTTGGCAACATGCTAATGGAAAGCTCTATTGAAATTAGTTTAGTTGCATTTCCTTTGCACTTTTCACTTGAAGAGAGCTGTTTGTATGATGCATGAAGTTGCTGCCTATGTATAGTGTTCAAAATCAGTCACTTATGAAGTTCTATTCGAGATAGGATGTAGCTGCCTTTCTAGGGAGTAGGCAGCAAACACAGCTCACTAGGTTTTGGAGCTTATAACAATTACATTCTGTCTGTCAGGCTGGCAGCAGCGGTGGAGGGCGCTGAATCTCGCTTCATGAGGGAACCAGAAGAGGAGAGCAGTGAGGAAGAGGAGGAAGAGTTGACTCGAGAGGAGCAAGGTGACGTGTCTCTCTCGTGCCCTCAGCTTCACTTCTGTGTTTACTCTCACACTGATGTACATTAACACAGGTCACTGCACCATCAGCGGGTGACTGTTCTGCTTAAATTCTGAAACACACACTGATCCTTAGTTGAATACTGTATTCAGAAATATCTATGCAGCAAAGGATGTTTCTCCCATGATTCAGTGGTGTAGTATGTTTTTCTTATTTTGTCAGTAGGCATAAATCATTGGATTCTTGTGTTTAGAGCTGTTTATTTCCTGTCTGTCCTCAGCCAGAAAGAAGCAGTTTCAGATGATGAGGAAGATGCATTATAATGAAGGTCTTAACATCAAACTCGCCCGAAAACTCATCCCCAGTGAGCTAGAGGAGGAGGAGCAGGAGGATGAGGATGAAGAGATGAAGGATGACACAGAGACAGAGTACATCACTTTTGACCCCCCACAAGATGGTAAATAAGGATGACATTTAAATATTCACCTCTTGACACATCTGTAGTAAACAACTAAAGATTTCATCATAAGGTTTTCATTTTCAGAACACCTAAGCAACTAAATAGCAATGCCTAAGCAATCAGATGTCAAATGAGATATCGATTTTCCAATTGTATAAATTGTACCTTATAGTATTACTCTACATACCCAAACAACCACTCTAAATTATGACGCCTTTATTCTTCTGGCAAACCAAAGGAAGAACAGGTATGATGTCATTTCAAACTAAATCTGGCCAAAAAGGAGGGATTTTTTAGCACAGACTTTCAGGAAAATTTCGTACCTGCTGTTATAACACCTTCATACTGTTATTTGTCCACGTGATCAGTGGGTGTGTCCCGGTGCTCCACCTACTTTGATGCAACATCTTTTTTCGGTTCATTTCTTCAGTCATTTGAGATTAGTCAACATGAACACACTGAAGTGCAGAGTTGCCGAACTGGTGCAGTCTACATTTGTTAGATCGTTTGATAAGCCTTGATACGCCTCTTATCATGATTCCTTTTCATATGTTGCCGGCACGGTATTGCAGCGGTTAGCACTGTCGCCTCACAGCAAGAAGGTCGTGGGTTCAAACCCTGGTTGCCCCGGCCTTTCTGTGTGGAGTTTGCGTGTTCTCCCCGTGTCTGCGTGGGTTCTCTCCGCGTACTCCGGCTTCCTCCCACCATCCAAAAGACATGCAGGCTAGGTTAATTGGTGTCTCCAAAAATTGCCCTAGATGTGGATGTGGATGTGGATGTGGAGGTGAGTGTGAGTGTATGTCTGTCTATGTGTGGCCCTGCGATGGACTGGCGACCTGTCCAGGGTGTCCCCCGCCTTTCGCCCAATGTTAGCTGGGATAGGCTCCAGCCCCCCGCGACCCTGTACACAGGATAAGCGGTTGACGATGGATGGATGGATGGATGGATGGATGGATGGATCTTATGTGGATTGTTTTCACAAAATGTATCAAAATACAATAACAAATGGTAACCACTGCATATTAAGGCATTTTCCATTATCCTTTTTTATTTATAACTAGTAGGACTTAATAAACAAGCAAAAAATAAAATAAAATCTGGAGCAATTCGTTTTTTCTAAAAGAGTTATGTCCACCTATGTGGACAGCGGGACTATTTAAGTAAATTTTTTCATCAAATAGTTTATTCTGTGTCCAGGAGTGTTAGTTATTCATGTTTTTGACACTTTATAGAGTTATGCAACTGACTTTCTATATAGCTGAATAAATAATTCTGATTAAAATAATACAGCATCATCAAATCACTGCCTACCAACCATTTTAATATACATTTTTGCATTATAAATTCTGAATCTATTTACTGATTATCACAGTCCCCTTTCTGTTAAACATGTTGAACATCATCTGCAGCCTGAAACGGAACTTATGCTCGGATTTTAGGAGTGCTCCCTATTTAGTGAATGACTTAACCTCCAGTGTGCTGTCTGTCTGCACTGGTCTCAGAACAGTTAGAAATGCACCTTATTTTCATTCTAACTCCATATAAAGCCTCTGAAAGAAAATGTTTCAGCTTTTGCATGAACACATTTATTCTCAATGTAAAAATGCACAGTAAATACAGTATATAGTATTGCATTTAGTAAGGGATAATGTACAGTAAGCTGGTTGTTATCGCACAATAAACCCCGGCGCAATGTGAAAGAGTCTTGTATCACACTGTAGGGGATTATTTTGTGATAACCAACTGACATTGTCCCACTTATTGCATGGTTACTTACCAAATAAATAAATACATGGAGATAACAGATTTGCGTTGAAATTATGTAATTTGAGAAAGAAATCACTGAACAGCTGGAATTTTTTCCAGCTCCGGTTTGCGTATTGATTTTTATTTTGTGAAAATGACCATCTGACTCCTCAATAATCAGCCTATTACAAGTCTACTTGCAAAATAAATTAATAAATGTATATGAAACACTGATTTATGCTGAAATTGTGTAATTATGCAAGAAAGAATAAATCGCTGAACCTCCGGTTTGCATCAAAGTTCTTTTGGTTTTTACCTTGTAAAAATGACCATCTGAATCTTCATTATTTAGCCTATTACAAGACTACTTGCCAAATAAATAAATAATTGCACATGAGTTAAAATATTTGATTAGCTTACTTGTAGAGATTGCACAGTGATCCGAGAAGCAGGAGAGATGGCTTGCATCTCATTGCATTGACATTTCATTGTCTGAAATGTCTAAATTCCCAGATGTGTGGTTGTTACAGAGCAATGTCTGACCGCTGGATGGCACCATTGACAAATCAGAATCGAGGATTCCAGAGAGCATGTAATAACTAATATTAATGAATAGAACCGTATTGTACAATGATAACAAAATAAAATTTAACTCATTTTAATATAAATTGAAGCGAAGTGACCCACAGATGTTAATGTTGAAAAATATTTTAAATAACTAGCATGTTTTTTTTTTTTTTTTTTCAACTTTTGATGGAAAATGGTCCCAATTTCCACATATGTGGGCATCATGTTTGTCAGCGTGCTGATACACGAAAAATGAATGTTTTTTTTTTTTAAAGCGGCTTATCAAACTAAACTAGAGATGCTACTCTTAACAACCAGGTTTCAATCAGGGCCTGGGTAGTTCACAGAGTATTGACGTTGACTACCACCTCTGGAGTTGTGAGTTTGAATCCAGGGAGGATAAAAGCGCATTGGGAATTGGCTGTTCCAAATTAGGGAGAGAATTTTGAGGTTTCTTACCAGACACTTTTGTTGGCGCTGTGCCCATGGAAGCGCATCATGGAAATGCTTTTGTGTCACGTGACATGGTTCGCCAGAACTTTTACCCTTAAATGACAATGTAGATTCTTGTAAACCGTATTCAGTCAGTTTAAATTGATTTAAATTATGTGTTGTGTATAGCGAAGCCAAAATACAACGCAAAATACAACATGGGGTCGCACAATGTTCGCACAATGTGTTTTTCTTAGAATGAAAAGGATTAAAACTCTTTTAAACATGTAACCACATTATGTTTGGAATCAAATTGACTCCTGTCAACTCCTTTTTTGCAGCTGATTCCTTGGATTCGTAAGGATGTAAACTATTTCTCCTTCAACCCCTGCCTTGTTACATAAACCTCTTAAAGGCACTGTGTACTCCACCAACGCTGCAGTGTCACGCATATCAGTCGGCTCCTTCATTTGCCAAACATTTATTGTCAAACACTCGTGCCCAGGCGCAGAAGTTTTTATCAGCTGATCTCTTGGTTTGACTGTTGACTTCCACAATGAACCATATTGTTTCTTTTATTTCCAAACACAAATGTCCATTTATTTTAGATTAATTGAAGGGAAAGCTAACCCAAAATTAATTAATGTGATTTGAACAAATGGGTGTTTTAGCATGCACTGGCTCTACATTAATGCAGAAATTTGAGATTGAAATCAAGGGGAATGATGTGGCCTTGGGCTTTTTATTGTGACAAGCACATATAGCCTGCGTTAAACTGCTCAGATGAGCTCTACTGTATGCATGGCTTCTGAAAACCATGTATCATTACATTAGCACTAATTGTATCTCTGCCCTGTGTATGAATTAACAGGTGAGTATTACTTAATTAACTTTAAAACTACTGATGAGTAGACCGAAACCTTTGGTTGCCATCTTTATTTGAATTTGCCTTTTTTTTTTTTTATAAAACACTTGTGATGGGAGTTATTTTTTGTGATAATTAAAGACTAGAATTGTCTCTCCCACAATACCGAAATAAAAATTAAGAGAACTTTCAGGATAATTAAGCACATTTTCCTCCTTAATTCTGATTACTGTGACGCAAAAAACAATCTCTTTAAAAACTATTTTGTGTAAATTGTAAAGTATTTTTATTTTATGGTAGTTTTTCTTGCATTGCCTTTAATACACAGTGTGATGTGTGATTAAAAAAACATGTTTATTAGAAATATGTGGAGGCATTACGGTATTAAGAATTTGAGTAGCTTTTAATTTTACAGTACTTTTCTGCATTTATGTACTACATAATTACAACAACTACAGTAATTACTACGTATAAACCTAACCTTAACCCATATTAAGTACATGTAGTTACCTGATATTACTCAGTACTTTCTTGGCTAAATTCGCTGTAAGTTCATTGAAAGTGCATGTACTGGAAAATAAAGTGCAATCAGAATTTGCATAAAAATAAAGTTACAATGAAAAAAATCTTATTGGTCCTAAAAATAGGCTTCATTTTCTTTATGCAAAATATAATTTCTTCATGTGATGGTGTGAAATATGGACCATACTGTGAGATTCGCCCATATAACGTGATTGCTTTTTGAAAATGTTGTATTGTCTTTCATTTGTAATAGTTTTCATTTTGATTATAATACAAATTTTTTTTATTTATTACAGTAATAAGAATTCTAACTGTAAAATCACAAATGTCTTTAGTCTTTAAGGTAATGATAATTTGGGGGGGAAATGTGCTTAATTGACATGAAAATAATGTCACAAATATAATTTCTTAATTTGTTTTTATGGTGAAATATGGACAGATTTGTGTGAGATACAAGGATTGCTTTTTAAAACAGTGTTTCAGTTGGAATACATAAAGACCCTTCTCTCCTCAACATGAAATGTTACAATCATTCATTTGAAATCTCAAAGTGTCTTTTTTTCACAGGGAGTCTTTTTGTTCCCATTGGTATGAAATAAATGACCAAGTCTTTGACTGAAGATGTTAGACAGATGTGTTGAATTCTCCTTCCAGTCTCGAAGGGTTGTATATGGTTATAATCTGATGGTGTGTTTTACACTGGTGGAATGGAGATGAAATGTAAATTCGGTGTTGTTATGGCAGGAACGGCAGGTGTCTGTAATATCCCATCGGTCATTGACATGGTCTGCACAGCACTGAGCTTGTACTGTCAAGATATATATATTTGTACATTAAACACGAATGATAAATGCCTAAACAAGTGCTTTGATTATATGATTATGTTGACCTTACATTTTTCTTTGTGTCAATTTAGGTAATTTGGCAACTTCTCTGTGTCCATAATTTAACCTGGAGATTTGTGTTGTTGTGTTTGTGCAGTTTTGGCAACCATTAAAATATTGATATAAACTTGTTCTTTCAATTTATCTTTCAGGAATATCTTTAAAAATTGTAATGCATTTAAGATTCACCACGGCAACCATAGTTTGCCCCAAAATACTACAGTTATTGTTTACTACATTCAAAAGAGAAACTAAATAAAATAACAAATTCTGAAAGCTTCTTACTAGGTCCAACTATAATGTATTACAATACAATTAAACAATAACCAGAGGTGGGACCAAGTCATTGTTTTACAGGTCACAAGTAAGTCTCAAGTCTTTGCATTTAAGTCTCAAGTCAAGTTCCAAGTCCTCAACTTTAAGCTTCATGTCTTAAACAATTATTAGTGCTTTTTGCCCAAATTAGTGTCAGAGTATTAATTACTATAATAAATTCACATCAAGAAGGCATTTAAAGTATGTTCATCACTTCCCAGTTCAATATCATTTGAGATATATTGAGTATATTTTCACTAGGGGCACCAATCTATCTCTGTTCAATTTGCCTAGGGATGTGCTTAAAAGTTACGAGTTTGTCTTAAAGGAATATTGGCTTAATATGAGCTTAACAAGTTAAGCTCAGTCGATAGCATTTGTGGCATAATGTTGATTAACACAAAAATTATTTAAACTCGTCAATCCTTTTATTTAAAGCAAAATTTGAGGTTTCAGTGAGGCACTTACAATGGAAGTGAATGGGGGTCAATTTTTGAAGGGTTTAAATAGAAATGTGAAGCTTATAATTTTATAAAAGCAATTAAATTAATTATTCTGTTATAACTCATATATTATTTCAGCTGTTGTTTAAATTGTAATTTTTATAATAATTTTAGGGTTTGTTGACATTACATTGTCATGCAATGAAGTTAAAATTGACTATAACTTTACACAGAAAAGCTTAGTAAGGGATTTTATCACACAAAAAGCATGTCAAAACATCGTGTCTATGCTTTTGAAATGTTATTTTAACGTCATAAATTGGCCCCCATTTACTTCCATAGAGTTTTGCTTTTTATAAAGAAAAGGATGGATGAGTCAAAATTACTTTTGGTGGAAATCAATATTATGCAACAAACTGCTTTCTATTGAGCTTAATTTGTATTGAACCTGGAATATTCCTTTAACAAGCACAAAAAAGCTTGTTAAACTTTAACAAGAAATGAGCATCTCACAGACTCGGGCAGGTGCCCTGCTTTATTAACCAGAGAGAAGTCTCTCTTTTTTTAGCACATCTATGCAACGTGTGATTAAAATTAATATTTGTTTTTACTTTTTTATCTGGCTGTAAAGAACAGGAAGGATATTAAAAGACACATTTTTCAATGAATGTGAAGTGTGCCTAATGATTAATGGACACATTACACGTAAGACATTTTCTGTTTTAATTTCAAGCACTTTGACAAAAAAAAAAAAAAAAGATTTTCAAGGTATTAAAATACTTACATTTCTAAAAGCTAACTGTAAGCACTTCAGGGACCCTGCAAACCCTGTAAACAGTGTAGAAAAAAGCACAGTTGGGGTCAAATCATGCAATAGAGTGATTATGATGTTTGATGTTAGTTTGATGTAAATTTCGCAATATCGAGTTTTGCCTCGATATGATTTGTCATTTTGTTTGGTTTGTGATATATCAAAATTTGATATATTGTCCCATCCCTAATAGCTAGCTAACCCAGCTAATACAGTTAAGTTAAATGCTACTGAACCTTAGCTGACACGTAAAAGTTAACAATTCCAACATTGGCCTACCTCAGTCTGTGGGTTTTGGACAAAATGGGACGTTGTTGATAAAGCATCTGTAATTTTTTTAACCACAGATTCTACATGTTGCAATCCTTTTATTGTCTTCAATATTGTATTTATATCCAAAAGAAATTACCTTTTGTATAATTTAAGCAATGCTTAAATGAATGATCTTCAGTCTTGGTCCTGTTGGTTGACTGGTTGAATGTGGAGTGTGAAAATACAGATTAGAAAATCAAATTAATTGTTTATTGAGTAAAATGAATCGTTAATTTGCTGCACATTTTTAAATGTACAACTCTGATATTTGGTTTTAGAAGGTATCAAGTCTTAGCCAGTCAAAGGGCTCGAGTCCTAGTCAATTCGCTTGTCATTGTTGTCAAAGTCTTCTTTGATTATATCGAGTCGCAAGTCATCAAATTTGTCACTCGAGTCCAAGTCAAGTCTAAGTCATGTGACTCGAGTCCACAACCCTGACAATAACTGAAGTTACTATGATGTCACCCTGTCTGCGAGCGACGCATCAAAAGCATATAGATACTTCCGTCGCCCCGACAACAGACGGATGTCTTGTTCTCTATCTGAGGCGCTGCTGAGCTACTCCAGACACTTTATTAACTAGTCCATCTTAAATAAAACAGATTTACATTTGTTTTCTATTTTCTATTTCTTCTGCTCCAACCTTAATTCAAACTTACTTCTCTGTCTGCTAGTATGAATGTAACACATCATAAGAAGTTGTTTCACCGCTGTTCAAATGCACTTTGGATTACATCATTTATATGTATAAATGTTTTCCATCTGAAAGGACTAAATATTAAATCAAACAAATGACAATAAAGTGAAAAGTAATCTCTTCAGTAATCAAAATACTTTTTGAATGTAACTATTCTAATTACCAATGATTTAAACTATTAACTGTAGTGGAATACAGTTACTTATATATTGTATTTATATTTTGCAATATATACATGTATTCCGTTACTCCCCTACCCTGACTGCAGGCATGGCTTGACGTGACGCTCCGGAACTGACAGCATTATTGTTTAAAATGGGAGCACGTCCAGTGTAGATGAGTGTTTGAAATTACAGTACCAGTATATATACACTGGTGGCCAAAAGTTTGATATAATGTACAGATTTTGCTGTTTCGGAAGGAAATTGGTACTTTAATTCACCAAAGTGGCATTCAACTGATCACAAAGTATAGTCAGAACATTACTGATGTAAAAAACAGCACCATCACTATTTGAAAAAAGTCATATACAGATTAAATCTTGACAGCATCCATCACTCCAACACCTTATCCTTGAGTAATCATGCTAAATTGCTAATTTAGTACTAGAAGATCACTTGCCATTATATCAAACACAGTTGAAAGATATTTGGTTCATTAAATGAAGCTTAACATTGTCTTTGTGTTTGTCAAGTCAAGTCAAGTGGTTTTTATTGTCGTTTCAACCACATACAGTTAGTACAGTACACAGCAAAACGAGACAACGTTCCTCCAGGACCATGGTGCTACATAAAAACAACAAAGGACCAACACAGGACCACATGAGACAACACAACGAAATAAAATACCTATATAAAATACCTATATATATATATACCTATATAAAGTGCACGTGCAAAGTACGGGACAGTACAACAAATTACTGACAATGAACAGGACAATAGACACAGTGCAGCGCCGACCAGTACTCAGTAGTGCAAAAAGATGACAGTTTCTAAAAACGTAAACATAACATACTATGAGATAGTGTTCTATGCACATAGCAGTTATTGAGGTAGCAGACAGTTAAAAAGTGACAGTAATTAAAGTGCAACTCAGGACACGTGTGTGTGTGTGTGTGTGTGTGTGTGTGTGTGTGTGTGTGTGTGTGTGTGTGTGTGTGTGTGTGTGTCAAACCAGTCTCTGAGTATTGAGGAGTCTGATGGCTTGGGGGAAGAAGCTGTTACACAGTCTGGCCGTGAGGGCCCGAATGCTTCGGTACCTCTTGCCAGACGGCAGGAGGGTAAAGAGTTTGTGTGAGGGGTGTGTGGGGTCGTCCACAATGCTGGTTGCTTTGCGGATACAGTGTTTTTTGTAAATGTCTTTGATGGAGGGAAGAGAGACCCCAATGATC
This sequence comes from Xyrauchen texanus, assembly GCF_025860055.1. Classification (NCBI taxonomy): domain Eukaryota; kingdom Metazoa; phylum Chordata; class Actinopteri; order Cypriniformes; family Catostomidae; genus Xyrauchen; species Xyrauchen texanus. The sequence goes on from NC_068323.1 coordinate 26,267,009, forward strand.
TTCTCAGCTGTCCTCACTATCCTCTGCAGGGCTTTGCGGTCCAAGCGGTGCAAGTCCCAAACCAGGCAGTGATGCAGCTGCTCAGGATGCTCTCAATAGTCCCTCTATAGAATGTAGTGAGGATGGGGGGTGGGAGATGTGCTTTCCTCAGCCTTCGAAGAAAGTAGAGACGCTGCTGGGCTTTCTTGGTGATAGAGCTGGTGTTGAGGGACCAGGTGAGGTTCTCCGCCAGGTGAACACCTAGGAATTTGGTGCTCTTGACGATCTCCACCGATGAGCCGTCGATGTTCAGCGGAGTGTGTTCACCTTGTGCTCTCCTAAAGTCAACAACTATCTCTTTTGTTTTGTCGACATTCAGGGACAGGTTGTTGCTGATGAGACCCACCACGGTCGTGTCATCGGCGAACTTGACGATGTGGTTCGAGCTGTGCATTGCTGCACAGTCTTGAGTCAGCAGAGTGAACAGCAGTGGACTGAGCACACAGCCCTGTGGGGCTGTGCTCAGTGTGGTGCTCAGTGTGGTGGTGGTGGTGGTGGAGATGCTGTTCCCGATCCGGACTGACTGAGGTCTCCCAGTCAGGAAATCCAGGATCCAGTTGCAGAGGGAGGTGTCCAGGCCCAGCAGGTTCAGCTTTCCAATCAGGTACTGGGGAATGATTGTGTTGAATGCTGAGCTGAAATCTATGAACAGCATTCGAACGTATGAGTCCTTATTGTCTAGGTGGGTGAGGGCCAGATGGAGGGTTGTGGCGATGGCATCGTCCGTTGAACAGTTTGGATGATACGCAAACTGTAGTGGGTCTAGTGAGGGGGGCAGCTGGGTCTTAATGTGCCTCATGACGAGCCTCTCGAAGCACTTCATGATGATGGGTGTGAGTGCGATGGGACGGTAGTCGTTGAGGCAGGACACTGAAGAATTCTTTGGCATGGGGATGATGGTGGTGGCCTTGAAGCACGTTGGAACAACGGCGCTGCTCAGAGAGATGTTGAAGATGTCGGTAAGAACATCTGCTAGCTGGTCTGCGCATCCTCTGAGCAGTCTGCCAGGAATGTTGTCTGGTCCAGCAGCCTTCCGTGGGTTGACTCTACGTAGAGTTTTCCTCACATCTGCCGTGGTAAGACAGAGCACCTGGTCGTTGGGAGGAGGGGTGGTCTTCCTCGCCACCACGTCGTTCTGCACTTCAAAACGAGCGTAGAAGTCGTTCAGCGCATCTGGAAGGGAGGCATCTTTGTCACAGGCAACTGATGTTGTCCTGTAGTTGGTGATGGCCTGGATGCCCTGCCACATGCACCGCGTGTCACCGCTGTCCTTGACTGTGGATTCTCTGGGCGTGTGTGCGCTTTGCCTCTCTGATTGATTTTTGAGTTGCCACAGTATGTAATAGACTGGCATGTCTTAAGGTCAATATTAGGTAAAAAATGGCAAAAAAGAAACAGATTTCTCTAGAATCTCATCAGTTCAATCATTGTTTTGAGGAATGAAGGCTATACAATGCTTGAAATTGCCAAAAAACTGAAGATTTCATACAAAGGTGTACACTACAGTCTTCAAAGACAAAGGACAACTGGCTCTAACAAGAACAGAAAGAGATGTGGAAAACCAGATGTACAACTAAACAAGAGGATAAGTACATCAGAGTCTCTAGTTTGAGAAATAGACGCCTCAAATGTCCTCAGCTGACAGCTTCATTGAATTCTACCCACTCAACACCAGTTTCATGTACAACAGTAAAGAGAAGACTCAGGGGTACAGGAATTATGGGAAGAATTGCAAAGACAAAGCCACTTTGGAAATAGAAAATCAAAAAGAAAAGGTTAGAGTGGCCAAAGAAACACAGACATTTGACAACAGATAATTGGAAAAGAGTATTACGAATCTTAACCACATTGAGGTATTAGCTATTGGTACAGTATATTGAGGTATATTGTGGGATGAGCTAGACTGTAAGGTGCGTGAGAAGTGCCCGACAAGACAGCCACATCTATGGCAAGTGCTACTGGAAGTGTGGGGTGAAATGTCACCTGAGTATCTGGACAAACTGGCAGCTAGAATGCCAAGGATCTGCAAAGCTATATCAGTCAGGTCCATAAATATTGGGACATCGACACAATTCTAATCTTTTTGGCTCTATACACCACCACAATGGATTTGAAATTAAACGAACAAGATGTGCTTTAACTGCAGACTTTCAGCTTTAATGTGAGGGTATTTACATCCAAATCAGGTGAACGGTGTAGGAATTACAACAGTTTGTATATGTGCCTCCCACTTTTTAAGGGACCAAAAGTAATGGGACAATTGGCTGCTCAGCATGTGTGTTATTCCCTCATTATCCCATTTACAAGGAGCAGATAAAAGGTCCAGAGATAATTTCAAGTGTGCTATTTGCATTTGGAATCTGTTGCTGTCAACTCTCAAAATGAGATCCAAAGAGCTGTCACTATCAGTGAAGCAAGCCAACATTAGGTTGCAAAATCAAAACAAACCCATCAGAGAGATAGCAAAAACATTAGGTGTGGCCAAATCAACTGTTTGGAACATTCTTAAAAAGAAAGAACACAACGGTGAGCTCAGCAACACCAAAAGACCCAGAAGACCATGGAAAACAACTGTGGTGGATAACCGAATTAATTCTTTCCCTGGTGAAGAAAACACCCTTCACAACAGTTGGCCAGATCAAGAACACTCTCCAGGAGGTAAGTGTATGTGTGTCAAAGTCAACAGTCAAGAGAAGACTTCACCAGAGTGAATACAGAGGGTTCACCACAAGATGTAAACCATTGGTGAGCCTCAAAAACAGGAAGGCCAGATTAGAGTTTGCCAAACAACATCTAAAAAAGCCTTCACAGTTCTGGAACAACATCCTATGGACAGATGAGACAAAGATCAACTTGTACCAGAGTGATGGGAAGAGAAGAGTATGGAGAAGGAAAGGAACTGCTCATGATCCAAAGCATACCACCTCATCAGTGAAGCATGGTGGTGGTAGTGTCATGGCGTGGGCATGTATGGCTGCCAATGGAACTGGTTCTCTTGTATTTATTGATGATGTGACTGCTGACAAAAGCAGCAGGATGAATTCTGAAGTGTTTCAGGCAATATTATCTGCTCATATTCAGCCAAATGCTTCAGAACTCATTGGACGCGCTTCACAGTACAGATGGACAATGACCCGAAGCATACTGCGAAAGCAACCAAAGAGTTTTTTAAGGGAAAGAAGTGGAATGTTATGCAATGGCCAAGTCAATCACCTGACCTGAATCCGATTGAGCATGCATTTCACTTGCTGATGACAAAACTGAAGGAAAATGCCCCAAGAACAAGCAGGAACTGAAGACAGTTGCAGTAGAGGCCTGGCAGAGCATCACCAGGGATGAAACCCAGCGTCTGGTGATGTCTATGCGTTCCAGACTTCAGGCTGTAATTGACTGCAAAGGATTTGCAACCAAGCATTAAAAAGTGAAAGTTTGATTTATGATTGTTAATCTGTCCCATTACTTTTGGTCCCTTAAAAAGTGGGAGGCACATATACAAACTGTTGTAATTCCTACACCGTTCACCTGATTTGGATGTAAATACCCTCACATTAAAGCTGAAAGTCTGCAGTTAAAGCACATCTTGTTCGTTTCATTTCAAATCCATTGTGGTGGTGTATAGAGCCAAAAAGATTAGAATTGTGTCGATGTCCCAATAGTTATGGACCTGACTGTATGTATGTGCTGTAAATCGGCCACTAGATGGCAGACATTTACAAAATATACTAACTGTAAGAGAACGCCTATTTATAACGACTATCTACTGTGTGTATATATATATATATATATATTTAAGCAATATCACACGAGCAAGAGTGCGATATGGCCCTACATCAGCACCGCTGTGATTCGGCCGCAGGCACGAATGTAGGGTCATATAGCATGATTGCGAGTGAGATATTGCTTATTACAACTATATATGCTGTTGCTAGTTTTAATAATTATTATTAGTAGTAGTAGTAGTACACAGTTCCACCGTTTTAATGGCTTTCTTGTTAGAACGGATCTTAATGAAATCTATATAATTTACCGTTTCCTTAAGCACAACAGAGAGTAGAGTCATCAGGTTGTTAAATATGCATTACAGTATGTATATAAAATTGAAGTAATATAAGGATCAATTTAATTATATGTGTCACATTTTCAATACTCTTATCACTATTTACCCCCAAAAATAAAAACATTTGCATAATACAATTAAAGCCAATAAACAGATTGTCAATAATCTAGCCACAGCCACCTGTAAGAGAATATAGTCTTGATCCATCTAACACATACAGTGACATCATTGCATTGAAGGAAAGGAAAAACATCCCCCCCCCCCCCCTTTTTTTTTTTACTTTACATAATTATTACAAAACAAAAAACTTGTAATTATGAGCAAATCTGATGCTAAATTCAGACATTTAGGGGGCTTTCACGCTTGGTTCGATTGCCTGTTCCGAACCCGAGTTCGAGTGCTCCCCCCTGCCCCCGATGGACTGTGTTCACATTATATATTTGTATCCGAACCGCGGTACGCTTGCGTCATCAAGCTGCAGCTGGTGCGTAATCGTGTTGCTTGATAACCGCGAAATGAACAGGCGTCAAAATTCAATGAATAGACTTGCTCGGTTCACATTTGTTCTTTTTTTTAACCTTTGGTTTGGTTTTCAACATCAAGATACAGAAACACACTTGCGTCTGTCTGCCGCAAAAATACTGAAATCGTTCAAAAGACAGCGGGCTGTCCGCCGAAGACAATTTTTGTGAAGGCAAGCAGAAATCATCTCTCTGCTTGCAGTGCGTGTGCTATGGAGTTAGAATCATGCCAAAACCTCACACACACACACAAAACGTGTTTTACTCACACCCAACGATTCACAAACAAACTCAGTGTGGTTTGCAAATACAAAACATCACTCACAAACTAATGCATTTTGTTCTTCAACTAAAAAATGTACCTATCAAACAAATACAGTATGTTTTACATATACATAGAAACGTATTTCTTCAATGACAAAAATATCCTCCAAGTACAAACTAAAATATTCCAAGTACAAAAAAAAATATTCCAAGTACAAAACTAAATTCTACAAGTACAAAACTAAATTCTACAAGTACAAAACTAAATTCTACAAGTACAAAACAAAATCCTTCAAGTACAAAACAAAATTCTACAAGTACGAAAAACTGTCACGTGACTTTTGGCACTAATTTTCCGCCTTGCTGATCCACACACATATGCCTTCAGATCCACACACATGCTAGTAAATTGTCATGTAATTCGCACTCCACAACATCAGGTGGCGCTGTTACCGATTTGCTTGGCGCCGCCACGGACATGGAAAGAGAAGAGAAGAAGAAACGTTAGCGTGGCGGATGTTTTGAACATGATGAGTGGCCAACAGGAAATTACTTCACCATGAATGACTACCAAGACTTCACTGTATTTAAGGAAGAACTGATTGCCTGCCTTCAAACATGTGACACTGATTTGGATTGGTATAATGGCAGTGCTAAAATGTAGCTTCTTTCAAAGGCAGTTCATGTTTTTGTTCAGTTTGTTCAGTCGTCCACAAACAGGGAGCGAATGTCTTCGAAGAATTCAATAAATGTCTCCTTTATCTCTTAGTCCTTCTACATTTCCCCATATCTCTAAAATCTGATGCAGCCAGTTTGGTTCTCTTTAATCTTTTTTTTGTCATCTTTTTGACACCTTCAAAACCTTTTATTTCAACATTTTCCCCGATGTGACCACGTTGCATTGTCTCCTGGGTTGTTTGTTGTCAGTTAAACATAGTTATTGTATTTTTTTTGGTTGTTCCAACCCCCCAGATATTTTAAGATTGTATTCACACTACAATAAAAATAATATAATCTACATGTCTTTGGTTTGAACATTCATTATGATATTAAGAGAGCTGAAAGTCCGCTGCTAGCACTGCTTGTGGAAAGCTATGCTTCCTGCTGGTCTGATTTGATTTAAACAGAGAAAAATCAAACATGAGACAACCTCACTGATTCAGAAATATTTATTTGGTTTTAGTGTGAAAAGAAATTATAGGCCTATACTGTAACATCTCTTACAGGCCTATACTGTAACATCTCTTACAAACCAGTTATTAGCAGGGGCACTCTTCTGTAAATAAGTGTTCTTTTTGTTACCCAAATGTATGTAGAGAATGTGAGAGTGTATTTGTGCTACAATTGCATCGAATCAGGTCCTTTGCTGAGTACGTTTTACTGTAAGCCTTGTAAGTGCTGGACATACTGCACAGTAAGTAGGTAGATGTCTGAGCCATGTGATTGGGAGTGTCCCAGGGGATTTATGGCTGCCCTTAGTGCTGCCATTTGCTCATCACTCAGTACATCGCCCATCTCAAGAACAGTGACACCATGGTGTGGCTCATCAGGCAGACCACTGTCCTCCCAGTCCAAATGTGGTAGGTACAATCCCTGAAAAGACATGTAAAGTGTTTATGTAGAGCAGTGGTTTTCAATCATTTTTACATCAAGGACCCAGACCACATTTGATAACATTTTGAAACAAACTCCAGAAATACACAATATTTATTCTGAGACTGAATACTTTCTGTCAATGTATGTTCAAATTAATGTCAATGGGATGCATTTTTGGTGAAATTTATAAAGAAATTTGTGGAAAAATAGTCTATTTTTGGAAAAAGTCCGAATTAAGAAGTTGTGTGTATATTTATTTATATATATAAGACCCCCTTGAACCTCCCTCAAGGACCACTGGGGACCCCACTTTGAGAACCACTGACGTAGAGCATAAAAAATTGCCAAGTTTATTCTTAAAACTGATTGAATATACTTTAATTCAATTAAAATCTTCGCACATGCTTCATTCGTATAGTACTTTTCAGCAAGGGTTAAACAATGGAGCAGGTTATGTCTCAATTTTCAGCTTAGAAATAATGCAGCACCCATGTGCGCTGAGAGCCTGCAGGTGTGAGCCTTGACAGCAAAGCAATGTTAAACAGGCCTTAGTAATGAAGTTAATGATCACTCAAAGTTAACTGAGCATTAATGGTGGAGCATTTCACTTCAGTATTACAAACGAGCAATGTACATCACTGCATCTCATATGTAACAGCTATGTGTGTGCGCCAGTGGAACTCACTGAATGTGTATGCAAAATAATTAATAATAAAAGCACCATGAATTCAACAAATCATCTAAATTAGATTAACATAAGACTCACACCATGCTCATACAAGAAAGACAACTATGTTGACCTTGCTTCATAGTACATCCCTCTGTTTAGATAAGTGCTTTTCTGGATTGACAAACTGAAAACATAAAAGCACAAAATGGCACAGGCATTTTCTGGTTCTGCCATGGCATGCTGAATGTTCCCCATCTCCCACAGCTGATTGGGTGTTAGGTTACCCTCAGTTCTGAGTGGGTGGTTATCCCATCCACTGGTGAAGATATCAAGACTAGCTTGTAGTCTGGGCAGAAACGCATAATGACAACTGAAGAGGTGTGCAATGTTTGACAAGTCAAGCAAACCATCCTCCTCTAGTGAATGCAGCACACTGTAGTATATGCTGGTCACAGCACACCACACATCTCTCCAGAGTCGTTCAATTCTGGGAAGAGAGTTAGAGCAAGATTAGATATGGTTTACATACAAAATACAAAAGACATATTTTTACCAGTCTTTCAATTGTTATCAGCCTCTCATAACGTCGCCACTTCACATTAACTTGGAAAGGTAATAAAAAAAAAAAAAAAACTTAAGTAGTCTTTCTTCAAATTATTCACAATAATTCCCCATTATTGTTGATGTTATTGTTTTTTACCACACAGCACGGCATGTAAAAGCATTGAAATACCATAGTTCACCTGTTAGAGGTAAAGTGCAGATCGAGGTGCACAAAGCCGGTTTGTTTGCAGCATACATACCGCACTGTGGCTGTTTCTTACACTTTAATCTCCTGTAGTATTTATAACTGCTCCATGAACATATTAGCACCAAATATCTCCACATCTTTTCACGTGAATTAGCGCGAGCAGCGTTGCTAAAAAAAGTTTGCGCTAATGACATTTCAACTCCTATAAACTCTTAACAATTAAAGCCTCCCGTTACTTTGTTATTTCAGTGACTTAACATGACTCCTCAGATGGTGCTTAAATGTTTGTGGCCTGAGGTGGTCTTCACTTCAAAATTCCGCCTTAAGACCAAGACGTATCAAGTGTAACATTATATGTGACCATAGTATAGTTTAATTTAGTTAAGTTAGAAACAAAATTAAAAATTTGCCTAATCTGTGTAAACTAGGTTAGCTCCTGCGGTACCATAAGCTACACACATTTTAATATGTATATGTATATATATCTCACCCTACCCACGAGAGACATTCCTGGATTTTAGTTAGTTAACATTTGATTTTTCACCAGCAACGACTGCAAACTCACCTGTTGGCCACTCATCGTGTTCAAAACATCCGCCACGCTACCGTTTCTTCTTCTCTTTCCATGTCCGTGGCGGCGCCAAGCAAATCGGTAACAGCGCCACCTGATGTTGTGGAGTGCGAATTACATGACAATTTACTAGCATGTGTGTGAATCTGAAGGCATTTGTGTGTGGATCAGCAAGGCGGAAAATTAGTGCCAAAAGTCACGTGACAGTTTTTCGTACTTGTAGAATTTTGTTTTGTACTTGAAGGATTTTGTTTTGTACTTGTACAATTTAGTTTTGTACTTGAAATATATTTTTTTTGTACTTGAAAGATTTTAGTTTGTACTTGGAGGATATTTTTGTCATTGAAGAAATACGTTTCTATGTATATGTAAAACATACTGTATTTGTTTGATAGGTACGTTTTTTTATTTGCAGAACAAAATGCATTAGTTTGTGAGTGATGTTATGTATTTGCAAACCACACTGAGTTTGTTTGTGAATCGTTGGGTGTGAGTAAAACACGTTTTGTGTGTATGTGTGTGTGTGTGTGTGTGTGTGTGTGTGTGTGTGTGTGTGTGTGAGGTTTTGGCATGATTCTAACTCCATAGTAGTGTGCGTCAATCCCGCTTTTCGTCAAGGTAAGTGTATACGCACGCACGCGAAAGTAAACCCTTTCTGCTCATTTTGAAAGTGACGTGTGTGAGACTGACGACCACATTATACGTCATCAATAGTGGTTCACTTCCGCGGTTTGGTTCGATTGCGTTCATATCAGCAGCGAACCGTACTGGAGTTCACATGAACCGTACCCCAGACCACCTTTTTAAGCGGACTCGAGTACGGTTTGCAGGTGCGCACCCAAGTTCGGAAGACAGCGTTCACATCATCCAAACGAACCGAACTCTGACGTCATTCGAACCGGGGTGCGCACCAAAAGTGCTAGTGTGAAAGCCCCCTTACAATTGGCATGATGCTTTTATCCAAAGCAATTTACAGTGCACTTATTACAGGGACAATCCCCCTGGAGCAACCTGGAGTTGAGTGCCTTACTCAAGGACACAATGGTGGTGGCTGTGGGGATCGAACCAGCGACCTTCTGATAAACAGTTATGCGCTTTAGCCCACAACGCCACCACCACATGTATGAAAAGTGTATGGCTGAAAGTGTCAGACGGGAATTGGAAGGAGGGGAAATCGGGATTAGCTTTTTTTTCTGGCTGTAACTCAAATTCCTTGGGCACCAAATGTTACTGTCGTGAGACACTAAATGTTTTCTCCACCAGAGGCCCTTGGCGGCTCAAAGCACCGAATCTTCCATTGGGCCACATTCAAATCATTTTTTTCTTATTGGAGACGTTTTTATACTGGAAAGCATAATTGTTTAAAACTATTATAGCCAATAATTAGATTCTTGACATAAAAAATAAATCCGCCCATTAGCTTCTAGAAAATTATTAAAGAATATATATTATCATCCTGTAATTACAAACGACAGTAATCGGTTTATCCTGACAAACGCTGAGAAAAGGAACAAGAAACTACGTGACATTGCAGTCTTTCTACTTCTTCGTTTGTCAATAATTTTCATAAACGCAATGTATTTTAAAAAATGAATAACCATTTGAAAGTGCAAAATATGAAATGATAAAGATATATATTTGTCCATTTTTCCAAGACACGTATTTTAGTGTTATCAGAAGTTATATTTCATATACACAATATGCCGCAAATACCCTCCCATTGCAGAGTCTGCCGTTTCATGCTAACTGCCATTCTACTCAATGATTCCAGTTTCTAAATGCAGTCTAGACAGACAGTTCACTATGTTTTGGGACACAGCCTGTCTTTGCTCCTCTACACTCATCAGATCAGTCCACTCTCTATTACTGCAGGAACTACAGACTTCAAAAATCCTTTCTACAGATAGAAGTCCAACTTTGAAGCGACCAGACGGGACTTTAGCGCTCATATGTGGAGTTTATTTGTGAATCTCGAGTGATTTGAGCAGAAGTTTGAGTTGGTTTTTAAGCTTTTACAGGCGCTAATGTTAGCCTGTTAGCTCTTATTATTTCCCTATAAACCTCTGATCAAATCAACATGAAGATCACTGTGGATTTTGAAGAGTGTCTCAAAGATTCACCTAGATTCAGGTGAGAAAGACATATTTCACTTCTCAACATATCAAATGCTTGTGATTGTTGTGGTGAATGAGTTTTAAGTGGATTTCCATTAGCGAATTTTGGATTACATTTACATTTATGCATTCAACATAAACACATATACACATACACACTAAACAAATTGATACTGATTATGTATTAATTGATATAATAGCTAATGTTATCATAAATGCTGTTTGCATTGTTTTGATTGGTTGGATTTGTTTTTATCTTGGTGTCCATTATGACATTATGATCTTCACATCGCCTTTACAGGAAAGTACTGTGATGATAATAAATTATAATACAACTAAACTGAATGATTACCATTTAATAATGATTTAAATACATGGCATTTCCATTTCCATTGATACTTTTGCATACAACTTTTATCTGTCATATGACTGTATCCTCATACAGAATAATGCAAAGTTAATGAAGATGATTGAAAATGCATTTTAAAGGTTGCATGTATATCAGCTACACAGATTATTGATATTTTCTAACAAGAATACATGTAAGTTGACATGTTTGGATTTTTAACAGTTCTGAGACTTGTCTTATAGTTGTGTTGCCATATGTGAAGGTGTTTCAACTGGTTTCTCATTACTGTTGATGTGTGGTGTTTTGGTTAACTGGTTAAAGTTATTACATTTCAGTCTTTATTCGCTGAAAATCTTTACATGAAAAACTTACGCTGTAGCTCTCGAAGCTCATTTGTGCTGATGTTCGACTTCGAAATAGCACCTTTAGAGGCATCATGTCCAGTTTCAGTGTTGGGCCAGTTACTTAAAGAAAGTTATCCACTACAAATTTCTAAGATAAACTAATAAGATTACTGATTAACTAATGGGAAAAGTAATCACAATACTAATTAATTTACTTTTAAGTTACTTTCTAAAACATTATTTTATTCTACTTTTTAAATTAAAAGTATTGAGGTAACTGTAACTGAAATAAAAGTAATTTGATTGCACACAACACTGAATATCATTATCGCCAAATGCAGTTGGTTCTCGTGTGCCATGTGATCTATTGTGATTTTAGAGCTGCAAGGTAAGATTTTGGTAAAACATGTATTATATTTCAGCGTTCGTCTCATACATCTACATTATGCCTTCAGAAGACTTGGAAATCACACACTATTTATATTGACTACTGTAAAGGGATTAATGGAAAGGAGGAGGCAAGAACCGGCTTGACCATATAAATAATATTTAATGAATAACTGAACCAAAAAGACACAAACACACACTGGTGTCAGGCAGCTTCCCGTAAATCTCTCTCTCTCTCTCTGTCGCACTGACGTCTCCGGTTGGCCTTTATCCCTCTCAAGGGATTGATTAGCCTGATTAGCAGTCCCCATTCACTTTCATTTAATGGAACAGAGCAGCGTGAACATTCTTCAGAATTTCTACATTTGTACTCCACAGAAGAATAAAAGTCATATACGTTTGGAAAGACATAAAGTTGAGTAAATAATGAAAATTTTAAGATTTGAGTGAACTATCACTTTAAACTCCGGTTGCTCTAGTGCGACTGAACCTGTTCTAATTAAAATATGCTTTAAGGTAAATTACTAATTAATCTACTACAAATCGCAAAAGTCCTGAGATCTGGACTGGTCTCTCAAAGTGCTGAAGTGCTATTTATGTTTTCTACCCCAGCTCTCCTCTTCCTCTATCGTGTAACAACATCCTGTCTCAGAAATAAGAAGCAGATGTAATCAAGTAATTTGCAGAAAACATTGAAAGAGCCTTTTTAGTGTCTGTGTGAGTGCTTTATGTCAGTGGTTCCCAACCATTATTAGTGGTGCTTGCCAAAGGCAAGGCATCACTATTGTTATTCGTCATACTTATTATTATTAGTGGTGCTTGCAAAGCATCACTATTGTAATCTCACATACTTATTTTTCTTCTTATTATTATATCTCCGTACAAAACTTCGGCACCTAACTCGTCCCGCACCGTTTGGCGTAGACCCACGAATGAGGTGTCAAATCGAACGGCCTATTGATGACACGTGTGCTATGACTTTTATAAGCTGATCGAGGTACGGTGTTTGCCCCAGGGGCAAAAAAGCGCCGAAAAATCCCATAGACTTAACATTAGCGTCAAACTTTGACGCGTCACAGCTCCGAGCGAGGATTTCGCAGAAACGTGTGATTTGCCACATTTGAAGAGGCTGGCAGGCTCTGTAAGAGCATACCTCAATATGGGGTAAATGTTGCACCCCTGGGGGGCAGGAGCTGCCCAAAGTTGCCCCCATTGACTTACAATGGTGTAGGACGGCCCATGAAATTAAATTTCAAAGGGATTTAATATTGAACATAGCTCTGGATCACAGTGTCATAGAGACAAGGGGCAGGCTCATTTCACTCAGATGACCAATCAGTCTCTCAGGATCATTGTGAAGCTATCAAGCCACGCCCTAGCAACAATTTAAAGCACCTTAGCAACAAGTCCCTTAGACTTCTAATGAAAGACATCGAAGGGATATCTCCGGATAGAAGTGTCATAGAAACACCAGGGTGGTCTCGTTTGACTCGGGGAAGCAAACAGCCAATCATGAATCACCTGAACACTTCCTAGCCCCTCCCTAGCAACCATTGTCGAGCACCTTAGCAACCAAAATCCATAGAGGGATATCTTCCATTCTGAATGTCACAGAGGCATGGGAGTTGGTTTATATCATTCATACTGACAAGCAGCCTTTGGAGATTCATGATTGGCAGCTGCCAAGCCACGCCCTAGCAACTTAACAGAGTACCCTAGCAACCGAGTAACAAATCACATATTTCTGCACCAGAAAATCGTACAGATTTCTGGGTTGATTTATTTCAACCAGGATGGCAAGGAGACTTCATTAGTATCACTATGGTAACTGCCTAGCAACCAGATGGGCTTACCCTAGCAACCGAGCAACAAATCACATATCTCTGCACCAGAAAACACTACAGACTTCCGGGTTGACTTATTTCACTCAGGATGGAAAGGAGCCATGTATTGTATTACCTTGGTAACTGCATAGCAACCACACGGGCTTACCCTAGCGACCGAGCGACAAATCACATATTTCTGCACCAGAAAATTGAACAGACTTCTGGGTTGATTTATTTACGACCATAATTTTTGCTCTTTTCAAGTTATAACATGCTGTTTCACGAGTTTTGCCACGGCAAGCACCACTCACATTTTCTTCAGGATATGTACATTCTAGTTAGTGGTGCTTGCAAAGCATCACTATTGTAATCTCACATACTTATTTTTCTTTTTCTTATTATTATTAGTGGTGCTTGCAAAGCATCACTATTGTAATCTCACATACTTATTTTTAGTGGTGCTTGCAAAGCATCACTATTGTAATCTCACATACTTATTATTTTTATTTTTATTTTTATATCTCCGTACAAAATTTCGGCACCTAACTCGTCCCGCACCGTTTGGCGTAGACCCACGAATGAGGTATCAAATCGAACGGCCTATTGAGGACACGTGTGCTATGACTTTTGTAGCTGATCGGAGTACGGTATTTGCCCCAGGGGCAAAAAAGCCGCCGCAAAATCCCATAGACTTAACATTGCGAGAAACTTTGACGCATCACAGCTCCGAGCGAGGATTTCGCAGAAACGTGTGATTTGCTACATCTGAAGAGGCTGGCAGGCTCTGTAAGAGCATACCTCAATATGGGGTAAAAGTTGCACCCCTGGGGGGCAGGAGCAGCCCAAAGTTGACCCCATTGACTTACAATGGTGTAGGACGGACCATGAAATAGGGATTTTGTATTGAACATAGCTCTGGATCACAGTGTCGTAGAGACAAGGGGGTGGGCTCATTTTACTCAGACGACCAATCAGTCTCTCAGGATCATTGTGAAGCTATCAAGCCACGCCCTAACAACAATTTAAAGCACCTTAGCAACAAGTCCCATAGACTTCTAATGAAAGACATCAAAGGGATATCTCCGGATAGAAGTGTCATAGAAACACAAGGGTGGTCTCGTTTGACTCGGGGCAGCAAACAGCCAATCATGAATCACCTCAACACTTCCTAGCCCCTCCCTAGCAACCATTGTCGAGCACCTTAGCAACCAAAATCCATAGAGGCATATCTTCGATTCTGAATGTCACAGAGGCATGGGAGTTGGTTTATATCACTCATACTGACAAGCAGCCTTTGAAGTTTCACGATTGGCAGCTGCCAAGCCACTCCCTAGCAACTAAACAGAGTACCCTAGCAACCGTTTAGCTACAACTATATCTCTGCACCAGAAAATCAGAGAGACTTCTGGGTTGATTTATTCCAATCAGGATGGCAAGGACACTTCATAAGTATCACTACAGTAACTGCCTATTGTTGTGAACTTTTTCTTCGTCGTCGAAGCAGAGACCAGGAGACGTTGGGATATCTTTTAAGCAGAATTTACTCTTTATTGAGAACTCGTTGTTGCATCGCTGTAGTCATCCAAGTCTGTCTCTATAACTCAGTACGATAGAGTTTTATACCTTTCAAGGGTGAGGGGACTTGATTATACATAGAGGTGGAGACACTCTGAAACAAAGCATGTAAATGAGGTACAGGAGTCACCTCGTTAAAGGAAATTCCCCAGCCCTGATCTCATCAGCATAACTGTGATTCGCAACTAATCTAATCAGCTGGACTATTTAACGACTGGGTCAGGGGCTCCAAGAGTCATTTAAAGACAAAAGGTGATAGTCTCAGCAATCCGACTAATTTAACTTACAATAGTGAGATCAGGACAGGCAGGAATCTCCTGCTGGAAAGCCTGACAGGCAGGTCTATGACATTCATTTATACCTCAAATAGTAAATTCAATCTACTAAACTTTCTCAGTTTATAAACTAATGTATTGGAACCTAAATTAAACATTTAATAAATTTGTAAATCAACAGTCCCCTCTTTGAGAGTTCTAATAACTCTCACAAAATACAAATTTAAACACTTGAAAGTTCATTCATGTAACCTGTGATCATTACAGGCACATAGCGCATGCTCGGTGTTGATTTTCTGTAATTGCATGCTGACACCGAAACAAAGATGCAATTAGGGTCTGTGAAGTTCTTCACGGGTAATAGTCTTTTCTATTTGGAACTGTCATTTCTTCGTGATGGGTGTGATTCATTTGTTGAATGAAACACTTGATACAGTAGATGCATAGATAGTACGCCAGTAGAAGAAAACAACAGCAGAATTGCTATTTTCTTGATCCACAGCCAGGGTTAACCTAACAAGTTTCCAAACCATGAAGAATTCTCTTCAGTCATCTGGTGTAATTTTGCTGAAAAATCAGGAATGTCTTGTTGGATGGTTATTAGTACGACAATCTTGATCATGTTGATGGATGACTGAAGGTTCCCGTATGCGAGTCTCTGTGTTGTGTATTTTTTTTTCCTTTATCTTTTGTGATAGTTGGCTTGGCAGTGGGTCTAGTTGTGGCCTCATACACAGGTGAGGAGGTCGATGCCCATGGGTCTCGGGACAGCCATCAAGTGGTATCTGCAAAGAGGGTAGAAAGAAAAAAAAAACAAAAGACAGTAGAGCAGTATTTGTTCAAACACCAGGGTTGTGTCCTAAAACAAAAGACAGTAGAGCAGTATTTGTTCAAACACCCGGGTTGTGTCCTTTTCTGAGTCTGCTAATGTTGTTCCTTCTTTCCCTATTTCATAATTCCTTTGACACCTAAAGAACAGTGAGGTAAGGATGGACTAGTGGATGGGGAAGGCCTATGAGGGAGTCTTCACCACAGGGTTTGTCCCCCGATGCATATGGCATTCGGTTCTTCCCTGGGCTCCTCACTGGTCTGTGTCCTATCCTATCCCTGTAGGTGGGGAACAACTTTACAGTGTGACACATGAGTCCAGGTTTTCCTTCCCTGACACAATACTGCAGCTGCTGTAATCAACATCACTTGATGTGGTCCGTGCCACTTAACACAATCTTGTGTCATTTCTCCTTCATCCTCTAACAAAACTTCAGTCATTGCAGACATCATACATGAGGATGGGTTCGTGACTGGTGCACGCTGTAAAACAATGTTCGGGGCTGTGAGAATTGCTAACCAATTTCCCCAACGAGAGGAAGTGACAGAAGTGACTTTTGCTTGATTCATTAGTGCGGACACTGAGTGAGGGCATCTTACGTTTACAGTCTGTCCTAACACCATTCCTGATGAAGCCTGAAGCGCTAGATGCCTGTTACCAGAATAGTAATGAATTGGGCCAAATTGTACATCTATGGGTGGGGTTTCATACAAAACAGAATCTTCACCTATTACGCCAGTTAAAGAAAGTTTGGTTTTCTTGTACGGGATGTCTAAACCTTTAGCCAATTTTGTAGGAATTACTGTAATTTCTGTACCTGTATCAAGCAAAAAATCAATCTCTTTCTCTTGTATGCTACCTTTCACAAAAATCATTTTGTCATTATGATGGATTACAGGGGAAAGGTAGCTACTCACAGCCCCAACAATTAGTTTTTTCCTGGTCTTTTTGTGCTCTTAGAAGAGCCTGAACGAGCTGTCCTAAAGTTTCAGTGGACACTTGTGGAACTGCTTCAGGGTTGTAAACGGGCTGAGGAGGAGCAGAATTATGCATAGCATTTATTTTTGTATCTTGCAACTTCTTCCTACACTCTTTCTCCCAATGTCCTAATTTTCCACAGTAGTGGCATTTGCCTTCTTTTTTAGACCACCGGTTTTCTTGTTTTGCTGTGCTAAATGTAGCTGCTGCTGCTACTCTCACTTTGGCTTTAACATCAGCATCTCTTTCCCATGCAGCCAAACTGTCTAAATTACTTCTGAGAGTTCTGTTAGACCAAGTTAGATCTAGGAATGGCAAAGCGCTTTTGTATTCGGCTACAAGGCCATCTGACCAGATGCAGACTAGGGGTCCCTTGTCATCTAACACACTTTCAGAATTATCAACAATTCCACTGTAAGTTACAGCTGACTGACAAAACCTTTCAGTGTATTCACTCACAGTTTCTTCTTTCTTTTGTACACAGCTAGTAATTCTAGACCAATCTATTTTGGGTCCTAGGATATTCTTTAGGATTTTCAAAACACCTTCTCTTATATCGCTTCTACTGGCATGCTGTAGTTCAGAAGTCACTGCAGATTCAAAACTGTTGAATTCGGATTCAGTTAAAATTTGTGACATCAACTGTGTGACTTCTGTTAACGACATGTCATATAGACGCATTTTGCTGATCAATGCTGTTCTAAATTCAGAAAACTGTGTGCGTGCTGATGGTAAGCTCTGGGATAGTCTCTCTATATCTTTAGGTCCAAGCGCTTTTGCAACAGTTTGTATTTGGACAACAGAAGAGTTGGTAGAAACACTTTCAGTTCCCTCAATTCCCTGAGATCTTTTCCTAGCAACACACACATTGACTGAATTTACAGGCACATCAGTTACTGATTGGAGAGCTACATCTGTTTCAAAGAATGCTTGTAAGTCAGGGTAAATGTTATCTGGCTGACTAACTTTTTCTACATCAGTTTTTTCTATGGCTTTGTTGCGGTTCAATTTCTTGGTCAAAGAGGAAACTCTAGCACGTAGCTCTTTGTTCTCTTTCTCTAGCTCTGAGTTACGCTGAGACTGTTGTGTAGCTAGTGCTAAACCGAATTCTCTGTGGCAGCAGATAATGCCTTTCACATTGTTCTTGCGAATACTTGCTCCTAATACCTTTTTACACTCATCTACCGACCAAGTCTTGTCTGGATGAATCTCATATTTCTGAGTTAGTTCTTGTCTAATTTTCTCAGTGACTATTAGGTTAATTTGTACTCCTAACAGTGATTTGAATTGCTATCTGACCACAAAGGAGTCGCAAGACCACCTTTTTCAGTTGTGGGGATCAGTCTAGCATTTTTCCTAAACATTTTGTGAGTTTCTTTGTTACCACACAATCAAAAACACTAAAACGTCTCTGATCAACAGAGGGTACACTTGTTAACACAGTTCAACTATTGTTAACCTTCTTTGACCCAAGCAAAGGATAACACAAATTACTAGCACTTTATGCTAATCTTCTCTGTCTAAAAACAGAGGGTAACAAATATTCTTCTCTGCAGATACAGAGGATAAACAAAATATTAGCCTTTTATGCTAATCTTCCCTGCCTGAACAGAGGATAACCAATTCTTCCCTGCCAAAACAGAGGATAACCAATATTAGCATGTAATGCTAATCTTCCCTGCCTGAACAGAGGATAACCAATACTTCCCTGTCGAAACAGAGGATAACCAATATTAACACGTAATGCTAATCTTCTCTAAAAAGACAATTTTAGAGGATAACTTAGTTAACCAAACCCTACAGCTGTCTGTTAACTCTTCTCTGACGGCGCCGAGGATAACACATTTGTACTGGTCTTAAAGGTTCTTTTGGATAGAGTGGCACTCACCAAATCGTTGGATGTACGGAAAGATTCCGTCTGGAACTCAGTCAGAAAAGTTAATTCTTTGTTGAGATCTTTGTTGAGCTTGAAGTTTCAAGATTCAGGTGAGTAGCTCTATCCGGGTCACGGCACCAAAACTGTTGTGAACTTTTTCTTCGTCGTCGAAGCAGAGACCAGGAGACGTTGGGATATCTTTTAAGCAGAAATTACTCTTTATTGAGAACTCGTTGTTGCATCGCTGTAGTCATCCAAGTCTGTCTCTATAACTCAGTACGATAGGGTTTTATACCTTTCAAGGGTGAGGGGACTTGATTATACATAGAGGTGGAGACACTCTGAAACAAAGCATGTAAATGAGGTACAGGAGTCACCTCGTTAAAGGAAATTCCCCAGCCCTGATCTCATCAGCATAACTGTGATTCGCAACTAATCTAATCAGCCGGACTATTTAACGACTGGGTCAGGGGCTCCAAGAGTCATTTAAAGACAAAAGGTGATAGTCTCAGCAATCCGACTAATTTAACTTACAATAGTGAGATCAGGACAGGCAGGAATCTCCTGCTGGAAAGCCTGACAGGCAGGTCTATGACATTCATTTATACCTCAAATAGTAAATTCAATCTACTAAACTTTCTCAGTTTATAAACTAATGTATTGGAACCTAAATTAAACATTTAATAAATTTGTAATACAACACTATCAACCACATGGGGTTACCCTAGCAACAGAGTAACAAATCACATATCTCTGCATCGGAAAAACGTAGAGACTTCCGGGTTGACTTATTTCGCTCGGGATGGAAAGGAGCCGCGTATTGTATTACCTTGGTAAATGCATAGCAACCACACGGGCTTACCCTAGCAACCGAGTAACAAATCACATATTTCTGCACCAGAAAATCGTACAGAATTCCGGGTTGATTTATTTACGACCGTGATTTTTGTTCTTTTCGAGTTACAGCATGCTGTTTGACGAGTTTTGCCACGGCAAGCACCACTCACATTTTCTTCAGGAAATGTACCCATCTAGTTTTTATTTTTATTTTTATATCTCCGTACAAAACTTCGGCACCTAACTCGTCCCACACTGTTTGGCGTAGACCCACGAATGAGGTGTCAAATCGAACGGCCTATTGAGGACACGTGTGCTATGACTTTTATAAGCGATCGGGGGTACGGTATTTGCCCCAGGGGCCAAAAAGCAGCCGAAAAATCCCATAGACTTAACATTGCGTCAAATTTTGACGCATCACAGCTCCGAGCGAGGATTTCGCAGAAACGTGTGATTTGCTACATTTGAAGAGGCTGGCAGGCTCAATATGGGGTAAATGTTGCACCCCTGGGTGGCAGGAGCTGCCCAAAGTTGCCCCCATTGACTTACAATGGTGTAGGACGGCCCATGAAATGAAATTGCATGGTCATTTTGTATTCAACATAGCTCTGGATCACAGTGTCATAGAGACAAGGGGGCAGGCTCATTTTACTCAGTGCCAAGCCACTCCCTAGCAACCAAACAGAGTACCCTGGCAACCGTTTAACTACAACTATATCTCTGCACCAGAAAATCAGAGAGACTTCTGGGTTGATTTATTTCAATCAGGATGGCAAGGAGACTTGATAACTATCACTACGGTAACTGCCTAGCAACCACATGGGGTTACCCTAGCAACAGAGTAACAAATCACATATCTCTGCATCGGAAAAACGTACAGACTTCCGGGTTGACTTATTTCGCTCGGGGTGGAAAGGAGCCGCCTATTGCATCACCTTGGTAACTGCATAGCAAACACACGGGCTTACCCTAGCAACCGAGTAACAAATCACATATTTCTGCACCAGAAAATCATACAGACTTCCGGGTTGATTTATTTACGACCGCGATTTTTGTTCTTTTCGAGTTACCGCATGCTGTTTGACGAGTTTTGCCATGGCAAGCACCACTCACATTTTCTTCAGGAAATGTACCCATCTAGTTAGTGGTGCTTGCAAAGCATCACTATTGTAATCTCACATACTTATTATTATTTTTTTAGTGGTGCTTGCAAAGCATCACTATTGTAATCTCACATACTTATTATTAGTGGTGCTTGCAAAGCACCACTATTGTAATCTCACATACTTATTATTTTTATTTTTATTAGTGGTGCTTGCAAAGCATCACTATTGTAATCTCACATACTTATTATTTTTATTAGTGGTGCTTGCAAAGCATCACTATTGTAATCTCACATACTTATTAGTGGTGCTTGCAAAGCATCACTATTGTAATCTCACATACTTATTATACTTTTTATTTTTATTTTTATTATATCTCTTAACAAAACTTCGGCACCTAACTCGTCCCAAGACCGCTTGGCGTAGACCCACGTAATGAGGTATCAAATCGAACGGCCTATTGAGGACACGTGTGCTATGACTTTTATAAGCTTATCGGGTACGGTATTTGCCCCAGGGCAAAAAACCGCCGAAAAATCCAATAGACTTAACATTGAGACAAACTTTGACGCGTCACAGCTCCAAGCTTAGGATTTCGTAGAAACGCGTGATTTGCCACATTTGAAGAGGCTGGCAGGCTCTGTAAGAGCATACCTCAATATGGGGTAAAAGTTGCACCCCTGGGGGCAGGAGCTGCCCAAAAATGCCCCAATTGACTTATAATGGTGTAGGACGGCCCATGAAATGAAAAGGCATAGGGATTTGTATTGAACATAGCTCTGGATCACAGTGTCATAGAGACGAGGGGTGGGCTCATTTTACTCAGACAACCAATCAGTCTCTCTGGATCATTGTGAAGCTATCAAGCCACGCCCTAGCAACCATTAAGAGCACCTTAGCAACAAGTCCCATAGACTTCTATTGAAAAAGATCAAAGGGATATCTCCGGATAGAAGTGTCATAGAAACACAAGGGTGGTCTCGCTTTGACTCGGGACAGCAAACAGCCAATCATGCATCACTTCAACACTTCCTAGCCCCTCCCTAGCAACCATTGTCCAGCACCTTAACAACCAAAATCCATAGAGGGATATCTTCCATTCTGAATGTCACAGAGGCATGGGAGTTGGTTTATATCATTCATACTGACAAGCAGCCTTTGGAGATTCATGATTGGCAGCTGCCAAGCCACTCCCTAGCAACTACACAGAGTACCCTAGCAACCGCTTAGCAGTAACTATATCTCTGCACCAGAAAATCAGAGAGACTTCTGGGTTGATTTATTTCAATCAGGATGGCAAGGAGACTTGATAAGTATCACTATGTTAACTGCCTAGCAACCAGATGGGGTTACCCTAGCAACCGAGTAACAAATCACATATCTCTGCATCAGAAAAACGTAGAGACTTCCGGGTTGACTTATTTCAATCAGGATGGCAAGGACACTTCATTAGTATCACTATGGTAACTGCCTAGCAACCAGATGGGCTTACCCTAGCAACCGAGTAACAAATCACATATCTCTGCATCACAAAAACATAGCGACTTCCGGGTTGACTTACTTCAATCAGGATGGCAAGGAGACTTCATTAGTATCACTATGGTAACTGCCTAGCAACCAGATGGGCTTACCCTAGCAACCGAGTAACAAATCACATATCTCTGCATCAGAAAAACGTAGAGACTTCCGGGTTGACTTATTTCAATAAGGATGGCAAGGACACTTGATTAGTATCACTATGGTATCTGCCTAGCAACCAGATGGGGTTACCCTAGCAACCGAGTAAAAAATCACATATCTCTGCATCACAAAAACATAGAGACTTCCGGGTTGACTTATTTCAATCAGGATGGCAAGGAGACTTCATTAGTATCACTATGGTAACTGCCTAGCAACCAGATGGGCTTACCCTAGCAACCGAGTAACAAATCACATATCTCTGCATCAGAAAAACGTAGAGACTTCCGGGTTGACTTATTTCAATAAGGATGGCAAGGACACTTGATTAGTATCACTATGGTATCTGCCTAGCAACCAGATGGGGTTACCCTAGCAACCGAGTAAAAAATCACATATCTCTGCATCACAAAAACATAGAGACTTCCGGCTTGATTTATTTTAATCAGGATGGCCAGGAGACTTGATTACTATCACTATGGTAACTGCCTAGCAACCAGATGGAGTTACCCTAGCAACCGAGCAACATATCACATATCTCTGCACCAGAACACACTACAGACTTCCGGGTTGACTTATTTCACTCAGGATGGAAAGGAGCCATGTATTGTATTACCTTGGTAACTGCATAGCAACCACACGGGCTTACCCTAGCAACCGAAGTAACAAATCACATATTTCTGCACCAGAAAATCGTACAGACTTCTGGGTTGATTTATTTATGACCATAATTTTTGTTCTTTTCCAGTTACAACATGCTGTTTGATCGAGTTTTGCCACGGCAAGCACCACTCACATTTTCTTCAGGAAATGTACCTATCTAGTTATTTTTATTATTTTTATTTTTTTCTTATTTTTTATATCTCTTAACAAAACTTCGGCACCTAACTCGTCCCAAGACCGCTTGGCGTAGACCCACGTAATGAGGTGTCAAATCGAACGGCCTATTGAGGACACGTGTGCTATGACTTTTATAAGCTTATCGGGTACGGTACTTGCCCCAGGGGCAAAAAAGCAACCTAAAAATCCCATAGACTTAACATTGAGACAAACTTTGACGCGTCACAGCTCCAAGCTTAGGATTTCAGTAGAAACGTGTGATTTGCCACATTTGAAGAGGCTGGCAGGCTCTGTAAGAGCATACCTCAATATGGGGTAAAAGCTGCACCCTGGGGGCAGGAGCTGCCCAAAAATGCCCCAATTGACTTATAATGGTGTAGGACGGCCCCTGAAATGAAAAAGGCATAGGGATTTGTATTGAACATAGCTCTGGATCACAGTGTCATAGAGACGAGGGGTGGGCTCATTTTACTCAGACGACCAATCAGTCTCTCAGGATCATTGTGAAGCTATCAAGCCACGCCCTAGCAACCATTAAGAGCACCTTAGCAACAAGTCCCATAGACTTCTATTGAAACAGATCAAAGGGATATCTCCGGATAGAAGTGTCATAGAAACACAAGGGTGGTCTCTGCTTTACTCGACAGCAAACAGCCAATCATGCATCAAATCAACACTTCCTAGCCCCTCCCTAGCAACCATTGTCGAGCACCTTAACAACCAAAATCCATAGAGGGATATCTTCCATTCTGAATGTCACAGAGGCATGGGAGTTGGTTTATATCATTCATACTGACAAGCAGCCTTTGGAGATTCATGATTGGCAGCTGCCAAGCCACTCCCTAGCAACTAAACAGAGTACCCTAGCAACCGCTTAGCAGTAACTATATCTCTGCACCAGAAAATCAGAGAGACTTCTGGGTTGATTTATTTCAATCAGGATGGCAAGGACACTTGATTAGTATCACTATGGTAACTGCCTAGCAACCAGATGGGGTTACCCTAGCAACCGAGTAACAAATCACATATCTCTGCATCAGAAAAACGTAGAGACTTCCGGGTTGACTTATTTCAATCAGGATGGAAAGGAGACTTCATTAGTATCACTATGGTAACTGCCTAGCAACCAGATGGGCTTACCCTAGCAACCGAAAGTAACAAATCACATATCTCTGCATCACAAAAACATACAGACTTCCGGTTTGACTTATTTCAATCAGGATGGCAAGGACACTTGATTAGTATCACTATGGTAACTGCCTAGCAACCACATGGGGTTACCCTAGCAACCTACTAACAAATCACATATTTCTGCACCAGAACATTATACAGACTTCTGGGTTGATTTATTTATGACCACAATTTCTGTTCTTTTCAAGCAGGCTATTTGATCTAGTTTTGCCACGGCAAGCACCACTCACATTTTCTTCAGGAAATGTACCTATCTAGTTAGTGGTGCTTGCAAAGCATCACTATTGTAATCTCACATACTTATTTTTATTTTTCTTCTTTTATTATTATTCTATCTCCGTAACAAAACTTCGCACCTAACTCGTCCCAAGACCGCTTGGCATGAGACCCACGTAATGAGGTGTCAAATCGAACGGCCTATTGAGGACACGTGTGCTATGACTTTTATAAGCTTATCGGGTACGGTAATTGCCCCAGGGGCAAAAAAGCGCCTAAAAATCCCATAGACTTAACATTGCGACAAACTTTGACGCGCCACAGCTCCGAGCGAGGATTTCGCAGAAACGCGTGATTTGCCATATTTGAAGAGGCTGGCAGGCTCTGTAAGAGCATACCTCAAAATGGGGTAAAAGTTGCACCCCTGGGGGCAGGAGCTGCCCAAAAATGCCCCAATTGACTTACAATGGTGTAGGACTGCCCATGAAATGAAATGGCATTGGGATTTGTATTCAACATAGCTCTGGATCACAGTGTCATAGAGACAATGGGGTGGGCTCATTTTACTCAGACGACCAATCAGTATCTCAGGATCATTTTGAATCTATCAAGCCACGCCCTAGCAACAATTTAGAGCACCTTAGCAACAAGTCCCATAGACTTCTAATGAAAGACATCAAAGGGATATCTCCGGATAGAAGTGTCATAGAAACACAAGGGTGGTCTCGCTTCACTCGGGCAGCAAACAGCCAATCATGAATCACCTCAACACTTCCTAGCCCCTCCCTAGCAACCATTGTCGAAAGCACCTTAGCAACCAAAATCCATAGAGGGATATCTTCCATTCTGAATGTCACAGAGGCATGGGAGTTGGTTTATATCATTCATACTGACAAGCAGCCTTTGGAGATTAATGATTGGCAGCTGCCAAGCCACTCCCTAGCAACTAAACAGAGTACCCTAGCAACCCTTTAGCAGTAACTATATCTCTGCACCAGAAAATCAGAGAAACTTCTGGGTTGATTTATTTCAATCAGGATGGCAAGGAGACTTCATTAGTATCACTAAGGTAACTGCCTAGCAACCAGATGGGGTTACCCTAGCAACCGAAAGTAACAAATCACATATCTCTGCACCAGAAAATCAGAGAAACTTCTGGGTTGATTTATTTCAATCAGGATGGCAAGGAGACTTCATTAGTATCACTAAGGTAACTGCCTAGCAACCAGATGGGGTTACCCTAGCAACCGAGTAACAAATCACATATCTCTGCATCAGAAAACGTAGAGACTTCCGGGTTGACTTATTTCAATCAGGATGGCAAGGACACTTGATTACTATCACTATGATTACTGCCTAGCAACCAGATGGGGTTACCCTAGCAACCGAGTAACAAATCACATATCTCTGCACCAGAAAATAGTACTGACTTCCGGGTTGATTTATTTCACTCAGGATGGCAAGGACACTTGATTACTATCACTATGGTAACTGCCTAGCAACCAGATGGGGTTACCCTAGCAACCGAGAAACAAATCACATATCTCGGCACCAGAAAAGAGTACAGACTTCCAGGTTGATTTATTTCAACCAGGATGGCAAGGACACTTCATTAGTATCAATATGGTAACTGCCTAGCAACCACATGGGGTTACCCTAGCAACCGAGTAACAAATCACATATCTCTGCATCAGAAAACGTAGATACTTCTGGGTTGACTTATTTCAATCAGGATGGCAAGGACACTTGATTACTATCACTATGGTAACTGCCTAGCAACCAGATGGGGTTACCCTAGCAACCGAGTAACAAATCACATATCTCAGCACCAGAAAATAGTACTGACTTCCGGGTTGATTTATTTCACTCAGGATCGCAAGGACACTTGATTACTATCACTATGGTAACTGCCTAGCAACCAGATGGGGTTACCCTAGCAACCGAGAAACAAATCACATATCTCGGCACCAGAAAAGAGTACAGACTTCCGGGTTGATTTATTTCAACCAGGATGGCAAGGACACTTCATTAGTATCAATATGGTAACTGCCTAGCAACCAGATGGGGTTACCCTGGCAACCGAGTAACAAATCACATATCTCTGCACCAGAAAACAGTAGTGACTTCCGGGTTGACTTATTTCACTCAGGATGGCAAGGAGACTTCATTAGTATCACTATGGTAACTGCCTAGCAACCATATGGGGTTACCCTAGCAACCAAGTAACAAATCACATATCTCTGCATCAGAAAAACGTAGAGACTTCTGGGTTGGTTTATTTCACTCAGAATGGCAAGGAGACTTCATAAGTATCACTATGGTAACTGCCTAGCAACAAGGAGGGGTTACCCTAGCAACCGAGTAACAAATCACATATCTCTGCATCAGAAAAACATAGAGACTTCCGGGTTGACTTATTTCAATCAGGATGGCAAGGACACTTGATTAGTATCACTATGCTAACTGCCTAGCAACCAGATGGGGTTACCCTAGCAACCGAGTAACAAATCACATATCTCTGCACCAGAAAACACTACAGACTTCCGGGTTGACTTATTTCACTCAGGATGGAAAGGAGCCATGTATTGTATTACCTTGGTAACTGCATAGCAACCACATGGGCTTTCCCTAGCAACCGAGTAACAAATCACATATTTCTGCACCAGAAAATCGTACAGACTTCTGGGTTGGTTTATTTATGACCATAATTTTTGTTCTTTTCCAGTTACAACATGCTGTTTGATCGAGTTTTGCCACTGCAAGCACCACTCACATTTTCTTCAGGAAATGTACCCATCTAGTTATTTTTATTTTTTCTTATTTTTTATATCTCTTAACAAAACTTCGGCACCTAACTCGTCCCGCACCGCTTGGCGTAGACCCACTAATGAGGTGTCAAATCGAACGGCCTATTGAGGACACGTGTGCTATGACTTTTATGTTTATCGGGTACGGTACTTGCCCCAGGGGCAAAAAAGCAGCCTAAAAATCCCATAGACTTAACATTGAGACAAACTTTGACGCCACAGCTCCAAGCGTAGGATTTCAGAGAAACGCAGTGATTTGCCACATTTGAAGAGGCTGGCAGGCTCTGTAAGAGCATACCTCAATATGGGGTAAAAGCTGCACCCCTGGGGGCAGGAGCTGCCCAAAAATGCCCCAATTGACTTATAATGGTGTAGGACGGCCCCTGAAATGAAAAGGCATAGGGATTTGTATTGAACATAGCTCTGGATCACAGTGTCATAGAGACGAGGGGTGGGCTCATTTTACTCAGACGACCAATCAGTCTCTCAGGATCATTGTGAAGCTATCAAGCCACGCCCTAGCAACCATTAAGAGCACCTTAGCAACAAGTCCCATAGACTTCTATTGAAACAGATCAAAGGGATATCTCCGGATAGAAGTGTCATAGAAACACAAGGGTGGTCTCTGCTTTACTCGGACAGCAAACAGCCAATCATGCATCAAATCAACACTTCCTAGCCCCTCCCTAGCAACCATTGTCGAAAGCACCTTAACAACCAAAATCCATAGAGGGATATCTTCCATTCTGAATGTCACAGAGGCATGGGAGTTGGTTTATATCATTCATACTGACAAGCAGCCTTTGGAGATTCATGATTGGCAGCTGCCAAGCCACTCCCTAGCAACTAAACAGAGTACCCTAGCAACCGCTTAGCAGTAACTATATCTCTGCACCAGAAAATCAGAGAGACTTCTGGGTTGATTTATTTCAATCAGGATGGCAAGGACACTTGATTAGTATCACTATGGTAACTGCCTAGCAACCAGATGGGGTTACCCTAGCAACCGAAAGTAACAAATCACATATCTCTGCATCAGAAAAACGTAGAGACTTCCGGGTTGACTTATTTCAATCAGGATGGAAAGGAGACTTCATTAGTATCACTATGGTAACTGCCTAGCAACCAGATGGGCTTACCCTAGCAACCGAGTAACAAATCACATATCTCTGCATCACAAAAACATACAGACTTCCGGTTTGACTTATTTCAATCAGGATGGCAAGGACACTTGATTAGTATCACTATGGTAACTGCCTAGCAACCACATGGGGTTACCCTAGCAACCTACTAACAAATCACATATTTCTGCACCAGAACATTATACAGACTTCTGGGTTGATTTATTTATGACCACAATTTCTGTTCTTTTCAAGCAGGCTATTTGACGAGTTTTGCCACGGCAAGCACCACTCACATTTTCTTCAGGAAATGTACCTATCTAGTTAGTGGTGCTTGCAAAGCATCACTATTGTAATCTCACATACTTATTATTTTTATTAGTGGTGCTTGCAAAGCATCACTATTGTAATCTCACATACTTATTATTAGTGGTGCTTGCAAAGCATCACTATTGTAATCTCACATACTTATTATTTTTATTTTTATTAGTGGTGCTTGCAAAGCATCACTATTGTAATCTCACATACTTATTAGTGGTGCTTGCAAAGCATCACTATTGTAATCTCACATACTTATTTTTATTTTTCTTCTTTTATTATTATTCTATCTCCGTAACAAAACTTCGGCACCTAACTCGTCCCCAAGACCGCTTAGCGTAGACCCACCGAATGAGGTGTCAAATCGAACGGCCTATTGAGGACACGTGTGCTATGACTTTTATAAGTTTATCGGGTACGGTATTTGCCCCAGGGGCAAAAAAGCGGCCTAAAAATCCCATAGACTTAACATTGAGACAAACTTTGACGCGCCACAGCTCCAAGCTGAGGATTTCAGAGAAACGCAGTGATTTGCCACATTTGAAGAGGCTGGCAGGCTCTGTAAGAGCATACCTCAATATGGGGTAAAAGTTGCACCCCTGGGGGCAGGAGCTGCCCAAAAATGCCCCAATTGACTTACAATGGTAGAAGCAATACGTAACTGAA